>NW_020213606.1:40457-51939 GCF_003070985.1 Temnothorax curvispinosus | reverse complement strand
TACATACACATAATCGGATATGTGTCCAGGATGTTTTAGATCACCTATATACTATCCTTTTTTTCTCTGAAATGGACAGTGGCCGGAAGTTGGGAAAAAAATTCCCATTACTACAAAGCTTATCTGAAGTATCTAATAATAGTATTTCGGTTTTCCGGAAACTACCAAAAGTAGGATAAATCTCGGTCAAATCTGAAATTTTTAATTAGATCAAATTAGGTATTGTTGGAAAATTTTTTTAAAAATTAACAACATTTGCTTAACATTTTTATCGATATCACTTGCGGTTGGTAAGAAAAAGGAAATGTTTATTTAAAAAAAAAAAACATCTTTAAATTAAAAAAACTTATAATATCTTTTCAATAGACCTATTCAATAATACCTTACTCGTCTGTTTTAATTAAAAATTTAAGAGTTTACTACATTGCAGTTTTCGTTACTTCTGGTTTGTTTCTAAAAGCACCATCCGATTTATCGCATAAGGTTTGGTCTTGAAAATTTTAATTTAAACTTCCGATAACTTTTTATGTCTGGAAAAATGGACGACTTATAATCTGTGACATTTCTTTATTTTTCTTATAAACTGGAAGTGATATAAAAAAAATATTAAGCAAAAATGTTAAGCAAAAGTTGTTTGTTTTTAAAAGATTTATCTAACGACTTATCTATCTCACTCAACTTATATGTTCCTATTAAAAATTTTAGACCCAGACTTATCCTACTTCCGAAAGTTCTCGGAAAACTAAAATGCCACCGTTATATAGATAATTCAGATAGTCCTTGGCAATGAAAAATTTTTCCAATTTCTTTTTCCACTATCCATTTCCGAGAAGAAAGGATGGAACAAATGGTTTAAAATATTCTGTATACACACTATCACTCAAAAGTATTTGCCACCCCAGAAAAAATAGAAAAAATTGTAATTTTTTGCAGCAAACTTAATTTAAAGTGAAGATTATTATTACTTTACACAAAACTAATGTTATATTGATTTCCCTTACTTTTTAATTTCATGTAATTATTTTCCGTACGGAAAATCTCATAAATAATAAATACATTTTTCGAGATTATCAATGCACGTTGGTGTATCTAGAAACCAAAAATCAATTACAAAATTAATCAACCGGATGCCAAAACTGTGTAAGATAAACTGTGTAATGTAAACTGTAATAAAAAAACGGCCACATTAATGAGGCGAAAATTTAAAATTATGTTATTTTCTTGTCAAATTATTGTTTAACATTGTTTAAATAATATATAACTTATGTAATAAAACTTTTGAGCGGTAGTGTATATATAGTGTATATATCCTTAATTTTTGATAATCTGAATAAAATTATATATTATACATTTATATATCTATAACATATAATATAAATAATATAGTAATTATTGACAAAAGGACATAGCTTCAATGACCTTGGCTTGGACCTAATTAAGGTCACAATTCTGAGTAATCTTCAAAGTTTTAATTGTTGTGTTTATTAAAACATTATTGATAAATTAGTAAAATTTATATAAATATACACTTTTATGTACAATTGATAAATTGGATGCATTAGTTGGTTCAATTTATTAATGCATATTTTTTGAATCTTTAGAGTTATCCCTATTTAACTAATTATATGTGCCAATAAATACATTTTTTACCTCTTTCTTTTGCCTCTTTTATCTTTTTTCTTTCGAATAATTCAAATTTTAGATTTTTAATTTATTTTTTCTCTCTTAAAGCTACATAAAACTGCTCACGTTGTTATTGCATTCAATTCCTTAATTGACTACCGTTAAATTAGAAATCCTCAGGAATCCTTCTATAAACTCAATCGATATGCTTGTCGTTTTGGGATGTGCTCTGTTCGTTTTCCACTGTGATTTTACTCTGATCTAAATTATCAGTCTCAAAATTCGGATTAATAAAACAGCTCTCTTGCGTATCGCTTTCTTTAATCTTCGTTCGAATCGCATTGTCCTTTGTTGTTAATTTGTTCTCATGTGTTCTAATTGGATTTTGTTCAATTCCGTCAATGTTCCTAGCGTTTCTGATAGCTTCGATCTGAGTTAAATTCGGTTCATTCATTTTTTTGTTATTTTGCGATTCTTCTTTCAAAAATGCTTTATTATCATTTTCCATCGTGCTCTTGTTAATAATTCGTTCACTTCGCGGTTTTTCGTCTAAGCTAATATCAGTCGTGTGCTTCTCGGGGCTATCTTGTTCGTTAATTTTTTTCGGTTTCCGCTTCACAATATCATTGCCTTCGAGTTGAGACCGCTTCTTTAAATAAGTCATATTGAATATAAAATATATTATGCCGGTCACTAAAGTTACTACAGCGAAAATCCGATAGGTCGGTCTGGTGCCAAAATATTTCATTAGATAACCGCCGATCAAGCTTCCGGAGCCTTTGCCTATAAATAAAAAAATTAAGTGCATATTTATTATAATTTGCTTATAATTATAATTGGTAATAAATTATAATTATAATTGTTATTTATTGTTATTACCAAGAAGACTTGAACAGTTAAGTGAATCTATGACATACCAACTCCGTAATAAACCCCGCCAAGCAATCCTTGTATCGAGCTGTCGGTTGACGTGGTTGATAATTTCGCCGCGTAAGTGACGGCCGCGGTAAAGCTGAGAGACGTCGTAACCGACTCTAATGCCTCGAAGATTAAAGTAAGCCAAGGATCGTAAATCAAAGAATAGCCTGTGCAGGAAGCGCTTCATTATATCTTTAAACGCGCGTGTGTCCACGTTTGTTCTCCGTCAATTATTTCGCACCGTTATCGTCGTACTCACCGACGAGCCTGATGGCGTAAAACACGAAACCTATGAAAAGCACGTTCGCGTGACCAATCTTTGATATTATCGGTCCTGAGAGTGCCAACAACGGTATGCCGGCGATGCCGCCTACCGCTACCGTGATACCCATAAGCGATCTAGATCCACCCAGGTCCTGGATCAGCCAGAAGAGAAACGACTCGATGTATCCCCAAGCGGTACCTGTCGAAATCTTTCTTCCTCTTAAGTGCTGCTTTTTGTCCAGATAATTTGTCGCGAAACATCGTAGGAAAATTCGGGTCATATCGAGCAGTCTGGTAACTTACCGAGAATAAAACATGCGAGGAAGAGTACGGCAGTTTCGATGTTCCTTAGAACAGTCAAGACGTCGCGCACAACGTTCCTAGCAGGTGCCTTGAATTCTAAGTTGATCAGCAACATGAGGACACCCGATCCAAGTTTCAATGCCGCGTATAGGTAAAATGCCGGCCTGAAAAATTCATTAAACTTTAATTCGTGATTCAATAAGATCTAATTTTAAAGTCGCATAAATATATAAAGAGTCTTGAAAGTAAAGTCTCGTATAGAAAAATTTTCAATTTATCTTGGCACGTAGAATTATCCTTTTCCGATTGTGCCTCTGTTATAGGATATTTTGTATATCATGATTAAATTACTCGCCTAAAATCTGTGTATCCTTTACCCCTGCTAGCGTAATCTATTAGAATACCCGATAAGGGTGAGGAAATCATGCCTCCTATACTGCCATAAATTCTTTGAAGACCATAATCTGCCTCCTGCTCTCGCAATATTGCTATAACAGCACCTTCGAACATGGCAAAAGTTGTACCGCCAATAATACCTGAAACAAAGAATTTGACACCTTTATTTCTTGGTACATATTTATTTCGTAAAATTAATAATGTCGAAGCTAATATCACAACAACTACACAATACAGTTAAGAAGAAAGAAAAAACTCCAAGAAAAAAAATTATTCCTTGTAGTTTTTTGTGCTTAATTAAAGATGAAATCTAAAATGGCCATTTTATAACTTTAATATTAAATTTTTTAAACAAAATAACACCTTTTTGGAGGCCGGAATTATATTCAACATGAAAAATACTGTAAAGAACGATTACTTCCTTTCTTGGATTAAAAAAAAGTTACTTCTTGCTGAACTGTAATAACAATTAGAGATTTAAAAATCCCAATTATCCTGAGAGACAGTTGGAACGTTGAAATATGTATACCTATGAATACTCGAATGCCGAGATAAAGCCAGAACGTTAGCTTTATGTTGTATTCGATTTCCATATTCATGTTAGTGCACATTGCGTTGCGAGGCAAAGTAACTATGCATTTCTTGTTGCACTCGTTTGCGCTCAAGACTCGCTCGGTTGCTTCTAGATTCGCTTCGTGATCATAGAGCCGCATATGAATCGTGATTTGATTATCTGTAGAATCTGGATCGTTGCAAATAGATCTTCGAAAATCTCCTCCGGTCCAGGACATTTCTTCTGTCAAATACCTTTGCCGTTCTTCTTGTAAATCCTCTTCATCTTGTTTCAAACTTTTCATTTTCGATTTGTACAAATGATAATTTATCGTTCGGTTGATGTTATCCTAAAAAAAAAGAAATACGATATGTTTTTATCTCTTTTTTTTTAAGAAATAGTATATAGGCCAGTTATATTAGATATCGAACCTTCCAATTAATCTTTCCAGGTTGCAACCACTATTTATTAAAATTTACGTAATTTTTCGCATTATTATTGGACCATATTGCAAAGCCGTTTTTTGCAAAATGGCTCAATAATAATGCAAAAAATCACGTAATTTTTAATGAAAAATAATTATTTCGGTGCAAAACAAACGTTATCCGACCTGTGCGCAATATTGGATAACTTTGCGCGTTAATAAAAAAATCAGCGTTTGTCGTACAAAAAAAATACAAGAGTTCTTTTTTGTTGCAAATTTCGTCCACAACAAGATGCATACGATAAAATTCGTTTCAAATAAATTCTAAGACCTCAAAACAGCGAAAAACTAAGACTATTCCAAAAAATCAAAATTTTTTGCTTACACAGCTACAAACTAAAGAAAAAGAGTCTAAAAAATCGGTTACACCATGAAAAGTATTCTTTGTAGTTCTCAGATGATGTGTGATTGAGGGGGGTAGGGGGTGGAAATTTTTAATTCCATTTTAAATGACGGAAAAAAATCACCGGCGCAACATAAAAAAAAAACGATGAAATCGAGGGTTTTCGGGATCCGAGTCTCGGACTTTGACGGCGCGTGCAAGCTAAACGACTGACTTGACGATAAATGGTGTTCAGATAATTATTATAGATAATTTTACGCTCTACAAAAAAGGTACGTATAGTTAGTTACTCTATATTGCTTAGTTTTCGAGATATTTGAGAAAAAATAAAAAAATCGCGTTTTTTGTTGATAATATTGCTGATAACTTTTTATTGCGCGTTAATTTTGCGAAGCAAAATAAATCCCACTTATAGCACCTCAAATCAAAGTGATTTATGGTGGTTGCAACCTGGGAAGATTAATTGGAAGGTTAACCCCCTAAATTAGTCTAATGACTGGCCTAGTAAGTATTTTAGTTCATTTTTTTTAGAAATTTAATTTATGATACATAAAATATAAAAAGATGATGATAATTCCTGGATTATTGCCAATCTTTAGATGTTTTCGGATACACACGAATATAATTATGTTACGAAGTATACTATTCTTCTTCTACCTTCGATTTTATTAAACTATCAAATGCGCATGACGTATAATTTCTGTGCATTTTATGTGATGCTTCGATAGTAAAGTTATCGGTATCTTGGACGTGTCCCGACGGGGACGTACATGAAAATGAGAACAGCTGATCTGTTGGAAAGAAATAGTGTGTCTTCGAGACTTGCCGGATGGTAGTTTTAAAAAATTCATTATTTCTTAATTGCCGACGTTCCTTTATATCTTCCTGTTGACTAGTACTCTGTAATTAAGATATAATAACATTTATTAGCCTCGTAATGTTATTATGCATAAAACGATATGTCCATAAAAATATATAGTAAAGATAGTAGATATACATATAGTAAGACATAAAATACAAAAATGTACAAGAATAAAATTTTACTATTTAAATTCTGGAATTTATTTTTAACAATTCTTTTGCGTTCGATACTTTGCTGAAGGTAATGTCAAGGTAATAAAACGTTCTTTTTGACATTAAAAAAAATGGGCTATGTAATGTAATGCTGCAAGTACAGCCAAGTAGTTTTAATCGACAGATTTAGCAATGCGCACACATTGCACTGTACTCTCTTCGTGCGTTGGCCGGCAACCGGTATGTCTACCTTACTACCTAAGCTCACCGCTTATCCGTTATTCGATATTATAAGTATCGAGTATCCGTAACTCAGTAACAGGTAGTTTTGTTAACATACGTTCAATGCGCAACGTACCGTTGACAAGTCGCTCTGCGCGACAATATATTTGTATGAGGTATTAACGCCAGTCTGAAAATTGAGATGTTGGACTGTGTAAAGCCTCGATCTTAGAATCAGACCTCGATCCGTTTCGTTGTTCGTTTCTACGCGACACACGAATCTGCGAAAAAAAATTTGCTAATGTTTGAACTTTGTCCAGTATATAGGGTTGTAAATAAATGACTTCGAAGAAACCGTTTAAAATGTCACTTTGTAACTTTATGACTCTTTTATGGCTCGACTATTATTAAAACGTCATTATAATAAATAGTAACATTCATGGAATCTCATTCAGAGTTGGAGTTGTTCAAATTAATTTGAATCAAACAGGAAAACGGAATGTTTATATACTGTTGGAAAACAGTTTAATTTGTGTTAAATATAACATAAATCACATGTCCCAAACGGTCCACTCAAATTTTTGTGTTAATTTAACATATAATATGTTAAATTATGTGTTTGGATGTATGTCTTATGTAAGGATGTGTTAAATGGTAACACCTATGTTAAAATATTTCAACAGAAAGGAATTCTGATCGTAATAACTTGAGGTTAATTATGTGTACAATTAACACATAACTATGTTGAAATTAAGATTGTAAAATAAAATCAACACTCTTTTTCTGTAAATTTTAACAGATTTAATAAATACGTTTAAATTATGTTACTTTAACATATTTTTTTAATTGTTTTAATAATTGTAATTGATGCAATATTTTAATAATGTGTTGATTATTTTACACAAAAATTTTAACACAAGCACTCTTTTTAACAAAACTACAAAAATTTTCCAACAGAGTATGTCTATATACATATATGTATATATGCGTTTTACATGTTTGTATATATATAGGTACGTGTTTATGTGACAAAGCGTTTATCGCGATGGCACGAGATTACTATTCGTGATAACAATAACTTCCTCAATGCGCTACGTGATTTAAATTAATGACATAATATACAATGGACTAGAAAATGTCTCTAAAACATTAGAATATTGTATCTTCAAGGCATTAATGGTGATAAAAGGATTTACAAGACAAAAGACAAAAAAAAAACACATGCTTTGGGCTCAACACAGAGAAAGAAAAAAGAATAACATTTTTTAAATATTATGTAAGTGATATATTACGTAACACAATGAATTCGCAACGTTATTTCATTCCTGCGACGGAGCTAATGCTATGTAATTGCGACTTTTTGCTTACCCACAACTTTCTACTTTTACAGCGATCTCCGATTCTAGCTGCATCTCACACGGATGAGCCTGGCTCATTGTATGTAGTAGCGAACCGTTTCTACCTTCACAGCCGAGGTCCATGACTATCCTCTCTGGGAAATCTACTGTCACTCTGCCGATCGGCACCAGTAATAGCAATAACGCCGCTAAACCTCCGAACGTGGAAAATATCGATAGTAAAATCTGTCAAAAAGATTGATCGTTAAAGGTCTCAGTGATATGCTATTTTCACAAGTATACGTGTAGATAGTGACACAAGACGTGAAGAAATAAATGGCAAAATGGTAAAGGTGGACGAGAAAAATTCGAATGGTTGATGACAGAGGTGTACAAATCAAGGATTTTTTATGTCAACATCAATCGACAACATCTCATTCGAATCGAATCATTGAAATATAATTTTTAATTAACAATATCATTATTATTAGATTAAATTTGGACACATAGATAACAAGAGAATATTTTAATATAGAAAAATAATATTGATTATACAATATAATATACACTCTTCTTAAAACAAAAAAAAACATATTTAAATATTTAATATAAAACTAATAAAATATATTTTATTTAATGTCGCAGTAACTAAAATAATTAAACGAAAAATCGCAGATAAATTATTAAAATATCCTAACATAGTATCCAATAACATTATCCAATTACATTCATAGAAATTAAAATAAAATAATATAGTTAAATTTATTATCAATATATATAGCTTACTATTTTTTTACGCATATCTATTCAAACTTTTACTTTCAATTTGATAGGGTTACATGGCATGTCAAAATTTTGAAATAAACTTTTAAAGCGGCTACTAATGGGAAATATAATTTTATAAGATTGACAATATATATGATTCGTACTCGAACCGTCTAGATTCAAAATTTTCGAATAGTTCGGATTTGAATCATAGAAATTCGAATTCGAACCGAATTAAGTCTCATTCGATTCGATTCGAATTGATTTATATTCAAATAGTTCGCGCATCTCCAGTTGATGGTGAAAGTATCTCGCTCATACATTGGTATTATCTTGATATTTTTTATCGAGGAAAGTTAGTTAACTCACTCTGAAATTTCCTATCCGGTCGGCTAACATACCGGCAAGCGGCGGCATCACTATGGCCACAAGTGGAGTGATAGAACTCATTATCGCAGTCTCTTCCACGTTTATTCCCAATTCTCTCATGTGTATAGTCAAGTACGGATACAATACGTAAAGTGCTGAAGCAAAACCACAGCAAAAAGACTCGTTACCGCGCCAGAAATATTGTTTTGCTTACTTTTACTTACTTTTAATTCTACTTAATTATTTGATTGATTAGGGAATTAAGATATGATTAAGGGAACAAAAAGAGCGTAGGCTGTTACATTTGACTGTAGAAAATTGCTTTTTACTTACTGGAAGCGTGAATAAAAAATATTAACTTCAGCGGCATCAGCTCTTTCTGACGGAAATCCTTGCTGATTCTCCTGAAGAAGCTTTTGAGCATTATCATTTTGATGTTTTGTGCGTCTCTGGATTTGAATTGACGTCGTTGAATTAATTGAGCGTGAGCGATGTTCAATCTGTATTGTGCGTGTCTCCGCCGTACGTTATTGTTCCATTCTCTGCGTTTAACCAGATATTTTTCGATAATCACAGCAATTTATAATGACTTTGTGAATAACTTTTATTTGATTCGTAATAAAATAAAGGCTTTATAATTAACGTTAATTTGGTCAGTCGTCCCATCACTGTTATTGAAATGTACACGGTGGCCATGGCACAAAATGCCAATACGAATGTCACGTCTTTTTATGTAACAGTTTTACAATACCTTCTACCTCGTGGCATACATACATCAACATCAACTTCCGCTGGTTAGAATAAATAAAACGTTTACCGTATCGATTGGCCGAACGTACGAATTACTTGTTGTCAGGGAAGTTTAATTTGCGTAAATCTATTTGTTGACTTGTTGTAAAAAAAAAGTATATTGTATGTCCAAAAGCTCAATGTTCCGTATGCAAAAGCGGAGTATGTTTTGTTCAGGTGTAACAGATTGTGTAATCGACCGATATTATCATCATTTTTTGAAGTGTAGCTGCACGGTAGTAGCACGGCGAACGTACTTTTGCAATGCTTCGTCGGTATTACCAATTACGAGATGGAGCATCGTAATCAACATGAAATTGCTCGTTGTTAGTTGTTACCGGCATTCGGAGCGAGCATCATTATTATTTTAATTGCATAACTTGTACGCCGGCAGACCTTGCGGAAGAAGGCGAAGATATATATGATTGTCTTCTCAATAGATCGCCATGGAAGAATATGATTCAGAATTTGAGACAAAATTTCACGGATAATTTTCGGAAATATGTTTGAGCATGAAGTTCACGGATCTCGAAACTCAATTAACGATGATGCGATAACAAAAAACATTTTTTGTTCAAATATCAAAAAAGGGGAATAATTATTTTGCTCTTTTCTTTAGGCTTTTTTTTATTAAACTGATGACAAATAATTTAAGGTTTTAATATTTAGATAATTTGTTTGAATATTTACAATCTTAGTGATCGAAAAATATGAGAATTAAAGGATTCTTTGAAAAGAGTTCTAAATAAAGGGTTTTTTAAAAAATCCAAAATTAAAAATAAACTAAAAATTTTGCATTTATTTTTATGAAACGGCTTGAAATTGAAAAATATATAAATAGCAAATAAGCTTAGAGAAAAGATAATGTAAATTTTAACTATACTTTATCTATGCAACTATTCGCCAAGCACTTAGTAATGCTGAGCAGACCCGTTCTCCACTCAAGGTTTGACATGTCCTATGGATGAAAGATTGTGGATGTGCATAG
The DNA here is from genome assembly GCF_003070985.1 of Temnothorax curvispinosus. NCBI lineage: Eukaryota > Metazoa > Arthropoda > Insecta > Hymenoptera > Formicidae > Temnothorax > Temnothorax curvispinosus. Next base: position 41,571 of record NW_020213606.1, on the reverse strand, counting down.
AACCATGCTCTCTCTCTCTTTAAGAACAGTTAGAATTTCCTCGTTGGCAGTGAATGTCAGATAATTTCATCTTATAATACATCAAAAAGTGGCATACATGATTCATTTGATTACGGATAATAATGCAACATGAGAAAGAGAAAGAGAGATTCTCTTATTGAAAACATTTTCAAAGAATTTCTCGAAAAGCAATAAAAATATAATAATAAATACATTATTTTTTGCATATTATACGTATCTCGTAAAGTGTTAGGTATACATATATTGCATTGATAAAATCCCGCAATGTGCGATTTTCCGTAGGCAATAAAGATTGCAAAGTGGCAAATATATATTTGTGCCGCGATTGATTTTTAAAGCAGGTAAGAATGTTTTTTATATCAGATTAGATAGCATCTATACAATTACATAGCGATTTACAAGATTATAGTGCCACTTTATTGTTTCATAATGTTGCAACGTATGCGAATTGTTCTCATTACGAAAATGTCAGAACACGCGACGAATTACGAAACAAATAATGACTTTTTGCGATCAATCGCCTTTGAAAACGATAAGACACCTAAACTAATTACATATACTAAAATTTAAAAAAAGACCAAATCGTTATTCCAGGTTTTAAAATGTCAGAACACGCGACGAATTACAAATAAACAAATAATGACTTTTTGCGACCAATCGCCTTTGAAAACGATAAGACACCTAAACTAATTACATGTACTAAAGTTTAAAAAAAGAGCAAATCGTTATTCCAGGTTATCCATATATTTCGCCTAATTATAATATGTCGAACGTGTAAGACTATATAATTACCACACATAAGAAACTAACGAAAAAATAAGTCAAAAAGTAGAAAACAATGAAGAAAATGACCAAGTATGTGCGAATAACATATGTCTCGAACTAAAGATTTCCGTATATAGAGAACAAATAAGTAACATTGTTATGAGGATTTCTATGAAAATATACGCTCGAGTAGCCTTGGATAACATCTCCAGGAAAAACTTTCAAATGATTATTTAAATATGCTATTATCGCGCCGAGACTATGGAGCAATTACTTCCTTCTTGATTCGCGCGCATGCTGCAAATACCTTTAGTAGTTTATAGTATCT
>NW_020213606.1:22823-40447 GCF_003070985.1 Temnothorax curvispinosus | reverse complement strand
TTATTTGTATTATATACGTGTACAAATTAATAACAATGTTGTGTCTCATCAGAATGGAAAATACCTGCGTAATATGTAATTAAGTAGTACTTCCGTCTTGTTTTAAATCTTGAGGTAAAAGTTTGACGTGTAATCAGAAGAACTGCTTCGGAGTAGGTAGGTACGGCAAAGAAGAAAACGAATTGGAGAAGTGAAAAAAAAAGCGAAAATCGGAATGCGAATATGGAGAGTAACGGATCCTTAAAAAATACCGATGGATCCGTACGGCGCGATGTCATGCGTAATACTGGCACCTGGGTATACAAGCTACCGAGCTGAGAGGAAGGAGTGTATGCGAATACACCGATCCGAACTAAGTTGCGACGAATCACCTCGCAAGGATGTGTGCAACCGAAGAGTGAATTTTCTTCGACTTGGCTCAACATTGAATCGTATTTAAAAAATGTAAAAAAGAACAGAATAAAACAGAATAATATGTAATATGTTTACAGGTATAAAAAGTGCAAAAATTGAATTAATATTTTAGGAAACTAGGGTATCTGTAGGCAAATGCGGACCGTTATATGCAAATGTCTGTCAGACATAGTATTGAATATGTACTCTTTGTAGCATTCTTCTAGTAAATAAAGATATTAATTTCGATTCTTTCCGATTCTTATTTAGTTCTCCTCAGATGAAAAAATTGTTTTATCTATTAATATGTAAAACTATTAATATTAATTATTTTTTGGGGGGAAATGCATATAAGAGTATAAATTTAATATTACACATGTACATTGGCAACAAATACTAAACTACAAGACTAATTGCTACTCGATCGTCCGCGATATGCGTTTTTAAATGCCTTTATTTTTAAATTTAAGTATTATATTATTAAATACTTTAAAAATATCATCTTAAGTATATCTTTTATTTAAAAATATTTAAAAAGGCATCGAGTTATGCAACAGCAAATCTTGCTTGCTGTATTCGTTAAATTTTCTGTCAATTTATCGTGCATATTTTCGCTCGACTTTTGTTTCTGTTGTTTGCTGTTAGATTATGTCAGCGAAGCTTACGCAGATTTTAGCACCAATTCTCATTTTATGTGCGTGAGCAGCGCAAGTTTTGCAAGCGAAACACAAGCCTAACATAGATGGTTTTGGTTTTAATACAAAATTTTGATTAAATTTGCTACCAATTTGCAAGATTGCTATCATTTTATTTAAGGAGATTGTCTTCCTTGCATGATCTGTTAAATATTCTATTTTGCATCATCATTTTTAAAATAAATTTTTCTATTCTACAGTACCATTTAGCATTATATCGTGCAATGTTTTCAATCCGTAATTCTTTATCAATTGAATTAAACAGTATCGTGGGAAAATCTGACTCTCCTTCTCTTCGCTTCTCTATCTGGTTTAATGCGATGGGAACGGATTCATCTTCGCAGTTTTGCATCGCCGACGGACTACAGACTTAATCCTTGACACGCATCATTGTGCCGTTATTAAATCGCGGTAGATCCTGTAGTTCTTTGAGGTACAGACGGTTATTATAAGCAGCGGCGATATTGCAGAGCGGAATTTACTGGTGAATTCAATGTGTATGTTGATGGAATAACTTATTCTGACCGACCACCCGAACAATTTACAGTGTTGCAATCTGCAGATAATTAATTGTTCCATTGTATGGTGTATGATAAGTGTTGTGAACTGATTTCGATCACAAACTTTATATGTGGAGGCAGTTGACGCTTTAATCTTCTGATAGAATATAAAACATTTTTTTCGATATGTAATCATGCATAATTTATATCAATATTCATATCACGTACATTAGTGCATAAGCGTTTATTGCACAACAGTTTTCATATATTTAATTATTTATTATCGAATTTTTCTCTCGTCTGAATAACTAAATAATAAAAAATAAAGTTTAAACAGAACTTATCTGCTGAAATAATTAATAGAATAATAATTAAAAAAAAAAACGGAGAGACCATGAAAAAATAGGATTATTTTATCATTAAAGACTAAAAGCGATTAAAATGGACTTTTTCTACTTCTACTTCTACTTCAGTATCATAAGGTTTAAAAAATATTGATCGTTATGTGAGAGGAGCGCATAATTACGCAAATATCAATATCTACAGTAATCGCATGCCAAAGTAGGACATTGCGAAACTAGCTTCGGGCCTCTAGCTTCGAGTCACTTTAGACGTACGCTCCCCTTTCTCCGGAAGCCCTTACTCAGTGGAAATATTCACAGCGAGATGTGTATTAAGATACACGAATATACATATATTATAGAAGCATATATATCTAAAATACATATACATATATTATAGAAGCATATATATCTAAAATTAAAAAATAGTAATAAAAAATAATAATATATTGAGAGGTAAAAAGTTCTCATAAATGTAAACATAAATCTCCTGAATAATTATTTAAAAATACGTTTACTTAGAACTTGAACCATCTTGCGATTAAAAATAATACCCTTCGTTTATTTTAATCACTGAAAATATAAACGTTTATATATAGATTTCAGCAATTGTAGAACTTTTTTGTAAATATCAGGATGTACACTTGAATTAATATTTTGTTTTAAAAAATCAGTTATTTTCTTATACCAACATATTCAAATACTTCAAGTTTTTTTAATTTAATAATTGTCAAACCTAGCTATTTATGTTATGTATGAGTATTTGGTTTAAATTCCATCGAGTATTTTGAAGAAATATTCCACCTGGAAAGATCCAACATACGTAAATTACATAAGAGAAACAAGTGACAAATGTGATTAAAATTGTAATTACCTCTAATATCCCGTCTTCCGGTAAGTCAGAGCAATGTATAGCATTTTGTACTTTCGTTTTCCCATACTTGGCTCTAAGCGTATTCGGTCTGATTTGCCGTGCAATGTCCTGTAATCAAATAAGTATGTCAATAACGCGAGGCAAAGCAATTAAAGTTGTCTGTACTTACCGGATCCATTGGACCGCATAAATTCCTAAAATCAGCAACTATGTTAGGGCTCTCGTCTTTATGGCTCACTTCCATAACAATGCACGGACCGGATTGTAATTCTGCTACCATCGCCTATAGCAAGTTCATGAAAATATTTCCAGCTTTAGAATTAATTACTTGTAAGAAGAGTATGTAAATATATAGAAACCTACGGTATATTCAGGAAGAACACCTTTATATATTTCTAAAAATTCTTCGGAATTAATTGGATTAACATAAAATTGTTGTACTGCGGTGATTGTGTAGCCTGCTTTCTGAATTTCATCGAAAATGGCACCTGGATTATAAACATAAAATAAAATTGATTGAAAAGAATATATCATCAGATAGAGGTTTCAAAGTTATATGAAAAATTCCCTTAGTTGCTATTTTACAATTTTCTTTTTTTACATATTAAATAATAAACAAAATAAACTTACCAAGAAGCCCTTCTTGTACAGCATGTGGCTTGATAATGCAACAGGTGCAGTTTTGTAGAGTTGCAGTGTTTTTCAGACCTTTATTTTTACATTTCGAGTCAGGAAAGAAGTATTGCAATTCCTGAAAATATCCAATCAGATATTATATCAAGATATATGTTTTTAGATTAACTATTGTACATTAGAATTTGTACCTGCATTGCTGTTTCAGTATCTTTGGATCCATATACGACATTATGTATATCATCTTTTCCATAACAAGCTCTTAATGAAGATGCTGCTATTGAACGTGCATCCTTACTATCTTCTGGGCCTGCCAGTTCTTGCCACTTCATTATACCATTTCCTCCTAATAATTCTAAAGCAACGACAGGGCCAGATATAAGATAATTTATAACAGACCTAGAAATAAACTTTTATAGCTTTTATAGCTTTATAACTTTTACAGTATCTAAAATTTACTAAAAAATAATAAACGGTTTACTTTTAGGACAAAGTTAGCAATTGTTAGCAATACAAAATTTAACTTACGTCTTATCGATTTCGTCTTTTACAAGATTACATTCTGCAATATCGTTTGGAGTTAATCTTAGCATTTTTATATTTGTGATATAAAAATCATAATTTATAATGGCTTTCAATATTTCACCCATTTTGTCAATAACATCTGGTTTCAGAAATACAAAAACCCTGAAAGAGTAAAATTATGTCAATTAAGTAAAAATATTTAAATACCAAAGATACCATATATAAAAATTATTTGTCTACTTACTTTTGTAGTTGAGTTTCTAATTTGGTTTTGGTACAAGCATCTGCGTAACCTGTAATTTTGATGCATCTTGAAAATATTGTGATTACAGTACCGACATAAAAGTCTTTAGCTGTAATGCCTTCACATGTTGTTCTTCTTAGGAAAGTCTTTTTTGTTTTTAAGTCAAACTGAAATAGAGCACACACACATATAGTCCCAACATTTGTTGTGCATGGATGCATAAAGAACATTTAAAGAGAGAGCAACTTGATTTTAAAATAAAACTATACGGTTTTTCTTACATCATACGATTCCTCTAGTCATTTTGCATATAAAATATATATTAAGATAAAATTATAAAAAAATTAATACTTTACAAGACATTTAATACTTTATTTTGATATATCTTGATATAAAATATACAATATCTTGAAAAATATTAATTTCTAAATTATTTTACTTTAATACTTTAACGTACAGAATAATGAGATAAATCAATTAACATATAAAAAATGCATAATTACTTTAAAGAAATAGATGCAATTTGTAATGCACAAATTATACATTTTATATCATTTTTTTAATATTATTTAAAATAGTAAAGATATTTAAGGTGCTTGAGTTTGGAATAAACACATATGGTATAAACATATGTACCATATAAACATATGGTATAAACATATGTAATACTAATTTGCACGTACCAATTCGACAGTATTATCAGATGGATAATAATACAGATAAAATTTCTTCAGCATACAGGCAACTTGGTCATACCATTCAGCTTCAAATACATATCTGTTGCTGTAATCTGCAGACATCTCAAAACTTGCATATTCTGACGTAACGTATTGCTAACAATAATTGACAATATGTGAAGAACGTTTAAAACTGCATCTCATAGAAATTAAACAGCTGGTTTTTATAAAATATAAAATCGTCACTTAGTTTAAGAAAAATATCAGGTTAATTGGAAATATAATTTAATTCGTTTCATACATATCGTTATATCATGTCCGAATATTTCAGCAATGTCATAATGTCAAAGACAAAAAGTTTAACGGAATAAAAAAAAACAATTGCAATGGCAGCAAAAAGATATGAAAACAATCGGAGCAAAGACTGAAAACAGTGAAAACCGTGTTCTTTTTTTGCGACGTTGTTGGGCAATACTGGGCAATACGCCTCTACGTTCGCAAAATGTAAATATTGAACTACGTAACCACGTCCACGAAACTTTTCAGTAGGTAACATGCTGTGCGGTTTCTCACTTTTCTACTCCGTCGATAACAGATCTTTAATGCAATCATTATCGATAGAAAAATACGAATAAACGGTTTGCGAAAAATTATAATTGCACTTTAGTACAAACAATACTTTTCCGACAAGCTCGATAAACAATGGAGAGAGACAACGGTCCCGCGGATTTATGAACTTCCGTCGAATATACATATACTTCCTCTAAAATACAGAAAGTTAGAAACCCTCTAATCCGCTAAATCTCACAAAAAAGACTAATATGTGACCATTCTCTGCTATACAATTAATAAAAAAATTAAAAAAAAGTTTAATAATAAAGAATATTATTTATGTACATACCTTGGTGAAAAATATTTTTCTCAGAAATTTTGTAAGAATTCAGACTTATATAAAAAATTCTGAAAAAAATATATAAAATTTCTCAGATACTTTCTGCAGAAATAATTAGATAAAGATTTTCGCAATATTTCAGTATATTTATATGTATAAAATTCTGATAAATTGCATAGATTTTTCTCATATTTATTCAGATTTTTATAAAGATGTGTTGGCGGGAAAATCTGAAATATTTATTATTTTGTCTGAGTTTTTCTGAAAACTTTCCAATTTGTATAAGAAATCTAAAAAATTCTGAGTATTCTGAGAAAATCTGAAAATTTTTATAGAAATTCTAATTTAATAATATAAAAAATTCTGAGACATTTTTCCATCAGGGTAACGCAACTGTATAACTTGTAACGAAGGATATGTACAATAATATAATAATTATTTTTTCCTTTCGTCTTTTGAAACATCAGCTATTATATGATAAAATGATTTGATCGTATCTTAACTATTTTTATGTTAATTATATGCTTTTTACAAGTATAATTTGATCGATCTAGTGTTTGAAATTGATCAAGCGAGCCTTAGCAACCAAATCTCCAGCGCACAAGCGTTTGCAGGTTTGCACAAGACAACGTGTCTGACTGACGTGCACGCACGCATGCACGCACGAACGAACGGACGAACGAACGAACAAAACAAAACGCGGTTTTGACAGCTCCGGCTGGTCTGGCTGGCGCGGAGAAAACGCACCTTTCGTGATACGTAATCCCTGACGCGTGATCCACATTTTATAATTAAATCCCGTGCCTCCCCCGTGTCAAATAGTAGTGAATCGCAACCCTGTCTGGAACACTGGACGCATCCTAATTGGAATGTCCACATGAGGCTGCTGAAATTCTTGCTTCGTTATTTCCCACCAGGTAAACAGACGATGTACAGGGTGCATTAATGATGTTGCCTCCCCCTGACCGCGCTCTCTCGTATTTTTAAAAATTAATTTAGTGTAGCATACTTGAGAAAATACTAATAACATACTTAATTGGGTTTAAATCCTTTTAGGTCTCGCTCTGGAGTACACGCAAGGCGGTGACATCAAGACAAAAATGATTGATTTACTGGACTTGTCCGCCGAGTAAGATCAGATCAGATCAGATTTAACTTTCACATTTAGCTTTTTTATTCGTCGTATAGCAACGTATAGCTGTTTAATTATTATTTTATATTTGCCTTTATTTTACTTCGAGTATTTTGATCGCAAGATCGCGGAATAAAGCGAGCAATTTTATAGCAATTAAACAATTTACTTTCCAGAACGGACATAAGAGCATTAGCGGAAAGCATAAAAGCGGCCGAACCTATAATAACCGAAAGTGTAATGGACCAGTTAGTTGAAACTTTGCAGAAGCTGCAGAGTAAAGTTTGCGATACAAATACTAAGCGCTACTACAAATACAAAACCTTACAGACACATCTTTTGCCAGTCACTAATATAGCGTTCGATAAACTAGGTAAAAGGTACTCCACATTAAAACTGTCGCTTAATTATTAATGAAAACTTGTAAAATTTACATGAAGTAAGTAATGTTTTACGTTAATTAAGTTCCATGATATATGATATGGGCACAATCGATTTAAGAGCTACTAAAAGAGAAATATATAAAATATGTAAAAGCGTTAAGAATAAATTATTAGCAGCGAACAACTTGTCGAAGTGTAGCGTAGCGTATAATCGACACATGTCATCCGTTCGATCGACAGATGCTTGACGGGAAGCTATGACCGAACTTGTAAAGTTTGGGACATTGACAGTGGAGCGGAGCTTTTTACTCTCGAAGGCCATAAGAACGTGGTCTATGCCGTCTCGTTCAACAATCCGACTTCGTGAGTTAGTTACAATAATTCAGAGTTAGTCGCGACTATATTGATCCGGGATTGAAAGTAAGGCGCAGAACTCGTGCGACTTACCGCGACCGAGATTTTCTTTTTTAATGTATAACGCGCGTTATACATTACGTACGTTGCAATAACGGCGCATATCCCAGACAATGTCCAAAATCGGGGCATAAGATGTCTTAAAGAACGTCTTATGTCCTAATTTTGGACATTGTGCTGTCTTAAAGACGTCCTTAAAGATGTCTTGTGCTGATTTTGAACATTGTGCTATCTTAAAGACGTCTTGTACTGATTCTGGACATTGTGCTGTCTTAAAGACGTCTTGTGCTAATTTTGGACATTGGGCTGCCTTAAAGACAGTCTTACGTCCTGATTTTGAACATTGCAGTGCTGTCTGGGATGTTAGTCCTATCGTCGTTTACCATTTCAGAGACAAAATTGTGACCGGGTCCTTCGACAAAACGGCGAAGGTCTGGTGTTCGCGGACGGGTCACTGCCTCGCAACCATGTGGGGTCACGATGCGGAAGTGGTGGTGGCTAAATTCTCACCGACGCGTTGCAAGCTCGCGACAGGCTCCATCGACGCGACGTCAAAAATATTCCATATAGAAACCGGTATTGAAAATATCGCAATGTTATCTCACATAATAAACGTGCGCTTCGATTTGTACCAGTTCACGGATCGATCGGGCGAGCAACATGCCACACTGTCGAGTTCACTTCGCGATGCTCGAACACAGCAGCGTGCAAACAATATGCGAGAGCAGTTAACGTATTCTTGTATACCGTACTCATTGCTATTATCCAATTATTACCGGCTTTACGTTATCGCAGCGGCTGCCTGATACTCTAGTTCTAATTAAACGAGCTTAAAGAAAGTCACCAAGTTGTCTCGAACTCTCAGTTGTCTCTCTGAAAGGCAATTTAGACAATTTAGAATTTTAACGAAATATTAATTGCTATTGATTGATACCAGAAATGGCTTTAATACATTTAGTTATTTAGTGCAATGGACAAATGTTTTTTAAACACACACGTTTAGTCGTTTCTAAAGCGAACAGATTAGATTAGACAAGTTCCTGGTTTTGTTATTTATAATTATTTGATATAATTTTTAAACTCAAGAATATTAGTAGGTTCGCTATCTCAAACATCCGACATGGTTTCCCCGAATAAAAAAAAGATACGTCGTAAACTTTTTATGCGAGAGACACGATTTGGATTCGGCAGGTCAGGAGTTAGGCACGTTACGGGGACACACGGCGGAAGTTATTGCGCTGCATTACAACGACGATGGAAATCAGATCATATCGGGTTCTTTCGACGGAACAGTGAACATCTGGGATACAAGAACATTTGCGTGGGTTTTCCTCTTATCTCGTGTATTATCTTATCTTATTACTATCTCTTAAGTCTAACGCGTGACTTACGTGAAATTACATAAAATATCAAATAATTGCTTGACACACTTTCCAATCAATTTCTCACCTTTTTTCTCTTGTTAGCATGTCGTAATGTAAGCTCTATAAAATCATATTTTTTCGAAACAATTTTTTTCCTTTGTATGACGTCTAGTGTGTTTAATCAAAGATAAAATACTTTTGATTTACAATCCTATAGACGGACGAGCGTGTTAATCGGCCATCACGCGGAGTTGTCCAACTGCCTGTATAATTACGACTGTTCATTGATCGCGTCGTCCTCAATGGATAAAAGCGCGAAGGTCTGGGACGCGAGAAGGAATTCTTGCCTGGCTACATTGTTGGGACACGACGATGAAGTTTTGGATCTCGCTTTCGACAACAACGGCAAGAGACTGGCGACAGCCAGCAGCGATACTACCGCGCGAGTTTGGGATATAAGCAGCAATTTTCAACAGTTGGCTCTCACGAAAGGCCATCGAGAGGAAGTGTCAAAAGGCAAATTTTTTTATCGCAAACAAACACGTCTATTCTATATCTATGTGCTACAATATATATAAGTGTCTAAATATATAAATATATAGATATAATAATCTATGTAAATGTGCTAAAAGCCTACAAATTTTTAGTTTGCTTCAGTCCGAATGGCCATCAACTTCTAACTGCCTCCTTGGACAGAACAGCCAGGCTGTGGTCCGCGGATGATGGCTCCTGCTTTCAGCAACTGAAAGGACACACCGACGATGTTTTCGCTTGCGCATTTTCATATACGGGGGATACTATAATTACCGCCAGCAAGGACAACACTTGCACGATTTGGAGGTGACTCGACTGGTTTCAAGTGTCCGCTTAGCTTCTACTCATCGCTCTGTTTATCGTTTACATTGTATATTTTTATGTTATCTGAATAACGGCGAGCGCAGCCTATTGCTTTTCGATAAACAGACGACCGATAACATTAAGTGCTTTCGCGTTCTACCAGACATCGTCAACATTTTGACAATGGTAAATAAGAGTGGTATTTCCAAAAAAGGAATTTTTCCAGCGAAACTATTACTGATATAGAAAATTTAACGTAAAAGCGAACAAATTTCGCTGTATCATAATCAATTATTCGATATTATAGAAATAATAAAATTTGTTCTTTTAGTAAAATAGAAAAATCTTGCTAAGAGTAAATTTGTTCGTAGAAACGAGTGAATTTTTATCGCCTAATTAAAACAGTTTATTCTTAACAAATGTATTTTGCTGCTGTAGTAAATGCCATTACTGCTTCGATAACAGAATAGAAATAATTCGTTATTATAATAAAATAATTTGTATACCTATTTAGAACAAAACTATCTTGAACAAATAACGTTAGTATTCTATTTGCTATTTACAAAATAACTGATAAGATTTGCTTTTAATATATAACCTGCTATTTAGCTTTTTCTCTGTATTTAAACTGAATATTTTTATCTTAAAAATAGATTTAGTATATAATCGTTACAAAAACACACTTACGTCAAATAATAAGTGTATTTCTTGGAATATTCTAATAACCACTTATTATAGCTGATGGCTATAGTGACTAATAGCAAATACAAACATTATTTAAATTTATGAGGCAATTGAGGCAATTAAAATAAGAGTCTGATTTAGACTTTGAATTTATAATAAAAAAAATCATTGATAAGAGTTATTCCAAATACTTGTTTAATAATAATTATTCGCAAATTAACTTTATAGATGTTACATGCATGTATACGCAGATATTAGGCATGTAAAATTACAAATTATTTTATAAGCATAGTTATATATTAATAGAAGAGATAAAAATTTTATTCTTATAAATATATACATCGTCTACACAAATAACATATTGATGACATAGATAAATAATGTATAATTTATTAACGTTGAGACACATAAATTTGAAACTTTATTAGGCAAGAAAATAATATAGTTGTTTACACTTATATATATAAAATTTTTGTATAAATATTGTTTAAATATAAATATATGTTATAACAGATATAAAGAGATCGCGATACTTTATATATATGTAAATAAAGAATTATGTATAATTATGTAACATATATAATAAATATAAACATAAATAGATCCATTATCACACAAGAGAGACGCGTGTTGAAAATGTTAAGCAAGCCCCGCGCGAAGTTACGCTTCAGCGCGTAGCTACGTGACATAAGCCCCACTCTGAAGCCAGTCACTGACTTGAGACTACATCATGTTCGGTTAGTTAGTGAGCGTCCAAGGTAGTCGTCTTGAACTCGTGGACTCGTTCGCATCAGCATACGCGAAGTAAAACACGATGCGTTCATATACATACCGCGAGTTTCCTACTTTCTAAAGACAGAGTTCTGCCGGATGTCACCTGCCACAACGGAATTACATAATCATGTGTTGCATCGCATCGATATGGATTACACAACTTTATTTTCAGTGTGCATTCGAATTCATCTGCTTTTAGATATTTTTTAATACGGTGACTAATATAAGATTATATAACGGTAAATATTTTGTAATTATAAACACACGTCGTTATTAATTGTAAATACATCGCGCTCAAAATTACGATATTATAAACAAATTGTTAACATATTATGTAAAATAACGATACAGCAGTGTTGAATGTTTATTATGATAAAATAGATTCGATTTAGGTTTTATACATAAACTTTCGCACGTGCATTTTTTAAGCTTGTCATGTCAAATGTCAGAAGGCAGAAAGGAAACGGAAGACGCATCTACCGTTTAGAATACAGCTATAATCACTTCTCATCTTTGTTTTGTTCGTAAGCCTATGCTTACGTTAATTAATTATATGTATAGCGATGCGAAAGAGACGCACAGACAGACGCAAATTAATTAACGGAAGCGCCGTCAGTATCCATTGAGACTCATATAATTAGCGTGGCCGAGTCGAGAAATCGTCGCGGTATACGGTGCGCGGTTTACAGCAGTTTCCGACGTTTTTTCTTTCTCGCGTTATTTTTCAATTTTTCACATCGCGTATGTATTATTTTAAGAGAATCGGACAGAAGAAAGAGAAAGAGTCGCGTAGAGCGACGATTGAACAATCCGTGACGATAAAAACTTATCCCGCCCGCGGCAGGGCCATTACGACAGGCTGAAATAAATGTTATTACGTATTCGTGATAAAGCACGATTTCTTCTCCGATCATATAGATTTTGGAAGCAATACGTTATAGTATCCTTGTGCCAGCCTCTTTAACCATTCGAGGAAAAACGTTACGACGATGAATGTATATCGCTTCCTTCGATTCTATTCAATTGCGATTTATTAAAATGTTTGATATTTTTGCGGGTAATTTCCGTGAACAAAACAATTTAAATAGTAAAATTTTGCATCTTTCTAGGACGTGAAAAAATATCTTTATTTTTCGGGCTATTATACGTTTATATTTTTACGATAGAAACGCAAAAATATTGTCAGAACGTTGGGTAAAGATTAAAGAGAACGAAAGAAATTACACTTAAATAATTCAATAAAATGTTTTGTTCACGAAAACTAAAAGTTTCTTTTCGTAAAAAAATGTATATACGGTTTAAAATACGTTTAGAAAAAGAACAAGAAATAATTAAAATAAATAAATAAGTAATGCAAAAATTATACGATGCAATAAATCGTGTGGGAAAAAAATAAGAAAATTGCTAATGGAAGAATTACATGAAAGACGTTTCGATTGAATCACGTTCGGTTGCGACACTTGATCCACCGTATATACATTTGTGTATTTTTTTGTCTCTCTTTGGATTTTGGATAATCCATATCGGTCATGACGAAGCATTATGCATTCTAAGTTTAGAAAAATGTGACCATTTTTTCTATCTTATCAATTCGACCGTGAAAATGCAGAACGCACCGTCCTAACCAAAAGTATGCAGGAAATACTAAAAACACCGATATTAATTCTCTAGGGATCCAAAGACAAAAAAAAATACATAAATGGTTACGGCAAATCTAATAGAATATAAAAGACGTAGATTTAGTGACTGTATAAATAACTGTTACTTTTACTTTTTTTTAATTAAAAAAATTTTTGTAAATTGTTTTGATTTTTGTTGTCATATTTTTGTTTGTTGATTATCTACTTGTGTGTAAAATATTATACTGGTAGCATTTGTTAATGTTTACACTTTTTCTCTATAAAACTCGGATATTCAGAAATTGATAATTTTTTATGTAAATTATGAATCGATCTGAAATTTGGCCTCGAACTTTGAAAGAAAAGTACAGAGTATAATATTAAATTTTCATCAACCTCGTAGCATTTTGACAAACTCTCCGGAACATCCTTATTGATGCTTGTGGACATGTGACCGTTTCACTTGCGCGAGTGCACATTCATCATACTAATTGTAAGACGTTACTAAGTATTAAACTTTCGAGAAAATGTATTATATTAGAATCGAAAGTTTTCCCACCGGTGACCTACTACATATACAAACCTTAAATTCAATTCGTATAAAGATTAAGTCTGGACACACACATTCCACGCAGGGTGCATAATAATTTAATAAGTGATGTCCATTATCCTGTTACTCCGATTGTTGTGAACATTATTACGCATTATTTGCATTTATCAACGATTGTCTTACAAAGCTACTACAGCGACATTCAAAAACATTTACTCTCTCTTGACATTTAAATAAGGATACGTGAAAAATGTTTGATTTTAGCGATACATTTTTCGATCGCTTTAAAATCGATTTTCTAAAGCAAAAGTCATTTTTTCAGCTATGTGTGGTACATGATAATTAACATATCCGAGCAATATTTTCAATGTTTTGGTCATAATGTTATTTTAATTTTAAAAATACATCTTACAAATTTATAACACTAGCTGCTATTTTGCTATGTTGTCAGCCACGGGTATTTTCAGAAATAAATGGTATAACACTATTTAATAAATCGTTATTCAATAATATAATTATTTTACAAATTAATAATTTATATCAATTTGTATTAATAAATTTTATTATTATTTTACAGATCGCAGCATGACAGGAATATACAATTTAGGCTATGATGGCATCGAACCAACGGTAAGTTAATAATATTAAATAGTAATTTTATTAAAAGATATGAATACAATAGATATGAATACAAAAGATGAATATATACCGTATTCCAATACAGTCTAATAGTATTGAATTATGAGTATAATAGTAATTCATAAAAATATTATAATAATAATACTTTTTACAATATGTTTTAACTGGAATTATTCATGAATTATACAAGATTTTGTTTAGCATTAAATATAGCTAGCGATTGCTTTACAACGATTAATAAGACATGTATGATGAGTATAAGAAAATTTTTACACGAAGTTCTTGCAGTGTTCGAAATTGAGATAATTGAATTTTACTTGCATCCTGTATTGTTATTATAAGAGTAATTTGAATGCTCGGAATCCACGTAGTACCTGGAGGGAAGATAAAATTGATTTATCTGGCTTCTCGTCCGTCGTTGTTCTCGACTCTTAATTATTTTTCAGAGAATGTAAAATTGGCAAAAAAAGTCACGCGTTCGGTCTATCGTAAATATTAAATTTAATAAATCACTGCCATACTGCAGTGCATAAATAAATAACTTAAATGTCGCAGTTTATTTTAATGTTTTATTGCCGAGACAACATTAACTTTTAGATAAATTTTTTACAAATGCAGCTGATTATTTCTTTATATCTATACGGAATAATTTACTGGAAGGTTTTACCGAAGCTTTAGAAAGTGACTTGGAATCATTATGTATCTGTTTTGAATTATGTTTCTTACAAAAAAAATGTTATATTAATATTTATTATTAAATAATGTATTTAAAAAAATATTTAAAGATATAGAAAAATAATAGACAAAATTGATTAATTTTTCTTATATATGGTTTATAGAATGAAACCATTCTCTCTGTAGAAAACATAGGTCAAAAGAAATTTATAAAAACATTACTATGGACTTTTCTCTCTATGCATAGGATTTTAAATTATCTTATAAAGCTCCGGTAAAATCTATTTAAATATTTAATTGTTGTAACAACTTTCTACAATTTTTAAGAATTTTACTGATGTTGTTGTTACACAAACGTTTTTATTAGAAATGTGAGAATTATCTTCTGAGGTCGAGTCAATAAAACTTCCTCTATTATTATTCTTTAATATTACATCAATATTATATTAAAAAGCATGCGTAATTATTTTTGGTCTTGTGCTCTTCTTTCTTTAATAAACTTCAACTTTATTTTAATCTTATGGATGATAAGGCAGGAGTTTGCCACCGTATCCTATCGCATGGTGTCTCGAAAGAATAAACAACTGCCGTAACCCAGCGCGTTTTACCTGCCCCAACGGTGTTTGCGAAAATTTGCATCCGCATACTCTGAAAATTTGCATAAGTATATGTAAGGCGAGGCTGTTGGTAGGTTCGAGATATTGTCGAGCTTTTCTCCGGACAGATAATATAGTAACATATATCCGTGTTTTTACGAAACTTGTAGAAAGCCAGATTGTTATGTGGGTTGTATTTTTATCCTTTCATATATTCTTATGGTTTTATAAAGTTTAGCTTAGGGAAGATTAACTATTTAGCGTTTGCTGTAACTTTGATGATTGCTTTCGCTGAAAATACGCAATAATACTTTGATTTTCCTTTGCTAAATTGAGTGCAGTGTGTTTTTGCAGAGAAATTACTTCTGTTTAATTTAATACGTTCGTATATATGCGTTGATATTATTTCCATAGCTGTTTTTCCTGTGGATTGATTGACTTTGGAATAGTTACTTTTTGCGATTCTGGTTTTTGCAATTGACGCCTCCGGACTTTTCCGATTGAACGATTAATTTCGGGAATAAATATTTGTAAAACGAGAGGTGTAGACTTACGAAATATATATATTTATTTATTGATACTTTTTACATATCGCATCCCGAGAAAAATACTGTCACAAACAAAAAAATTTTTATTTATATTTTTATTTTACATATTTTCCAACCTTTGACTGCGTGCCGACTAGATTTGTCAGACTTGAAACACAGCTTTACTACTCCAACCGGACCGGACCGCAGTCAAAGGTTGGAAAATATGTAAAATATAAATATAAATAAAACTTTCGCGCATCATTTACCGCGCTGGTTCTTAGTTAGCCCGATTTATTCGTACAGATTTTTCATTAGAACCTATACTTCAAATTTAAAAAAAAATTTGATTTTGAGTTAACCTCATAAGTACTTATGCCTAAAATGTTACGTGCTATAATAAAGTATCACAAATCTATATGCAAAATCCGCTGCACGGAAGCATTGTCATTCTTTTTAAGTCGGTATAATTCACAAGTAAATTGACAAGTGAATCACAGTGGACCTCTTCAAAAAACAGATTGTTTTATTATTACATTTATTTTATATAACCTTTTGGTATTTTAATAAGTTTTCGAATGTGTACTTACTCATGTTGACTCTGATTTATCCAGTTATGTCTTTCTCTTATTAAATGTTGTTCTAAATGCATATGGCTCGATATAAATAAGATATTACCACATCCCCTGCATCTTGCCGCATAATTTGATAAGTCTTCGTAATATTGCTGTAAGTGTTCAGATACTGTATAGTCTTTATCGCCAATGTTATGTGTAAATAAGTGTTCTCTGAAATATTTTAGAATATTGCTTAGCGCGAGGGTAACAAAATTTCTTCTCTACAAACTGCGCACCTTGCGAACTTTAGCGTTGCATTTTCGAATTGTACGATATGACTGAACAACTCCTCGCGTGTCACTTGTGTTAGAAATTCCATTTATATCCGTTTTGTACTGCAGAGTGTCTGTTACTACGTCACTGAAATGACCTCTCAACAAGCGTTTGAAATACTGCTCACAAAGGTGGAAAAAAGAAGTATGATTTATTTATACACTGAGAAAAAAATGTTGTTAATTTGACTAAACTTGTTTAGTTGTAGTGATTTGTTTAATGCAAATATTAATATATTTAAATCAAATATACGTGAGTAATATCAAGAAATTCTGAATCCATTTAAATATAATATTTTTTGAATTAACAAATGTTAGCTTGACAGCCCGTGACCGCTGCATTTAGTTGAATCAAATAATATTTCTTTGAATCAACGATTTTTTTTTCTCAGTGTAGAAACGTATGTAAATGGAGGGGTAAAAATCACAGTGGTGTAAATCAAATTTTTAAAAATATTTTTTTGTGTGCATAGATGCAATTTATATATTGTATAGATTGCATCTATGCACGCGAGAAAAAATTTAAAAAAATTTGACTTACACCACTATGACTAAACCCCTCCAAATATAAATATATAATTTGAATTTGCCTAACTATCAGATCGTACAGTTCTATCTTTGTTTATCCCATTACTAATTTTAAACTTATGCTAAAACACACACAACGCTTACACATGACAATTTAAAATAGCGATGACAGGTAGACGTACAGTAAAAAATTATATATATATATATATATATATATATATATATATATATATATATAT
>NW_020213606.1:0-22813 GCF_003070985.1 Temnothorax curvispinosus | reverse complement strand
TATATATATATATATATATATATATATATATATATATATATATATATTTATATAACCTAGTTTTATTATAACAAATTATTGTAATTGTAATTGCGTTTTATCTCACAAATAAAAAAAATTGAATTAAATTTGTTTTTCCTCTCTCCTAAAAATTATGAATTTTTGAGTTGTGACAGTATATATTCTTCTCGGGATGCGATATATCTTTTCGATATAAGATGCACGTTAGTGTAACGGTTGAAAATAGCAGTTGAAACGTAGTAGAGTGTACTATTTTCCGTCGTTCTTTTTTTATTAGAAAGTCTGACAAGACTCTTGAATAGGGTAGGCTGTAGCGAACGCAGGTGTAGGTTTCGCTTTTCATTCCTATTGTAATGCCTTATTTTCGGTAACATCGCTCGTATGGACGAAACAGTTTTGAGCCGACTTAAAGCTTGGAAAAGAGCGAACCGAGCGCGATTGCGCTGCAATTATGAGAAGTAGCGCCGCCTGTTACGACGGAGATGTCGAAAAAAGAAAATAATGGAAAAGGGGGAGACAGAACGCGGAAGTCACGGCGTACTTCGACATTGTCTCAATTAATGGACCGTGCTCGAAAGCTCGAAAAATTGTAAAAAATGGAAGGAGATAAAGGGAGAGGGAGAGAGAAGGAAAGAGAGAGAAGAGAGACGAAGGGGGGAGAGAGAGACAGAGACTTGCGTTGCTGACTTATAAATAATCAGCCAATTTATATGAGTAAATGGGCTGAAATAATCTTGTTTTATGTAAGCCTTTTAACAATTTTTGCAGAATAGCACAATGCATGTAATAAAAGAACGTTTATTTAACAAAACTGTACACGTAACTTGAACGTGTTTATGTCTGCAGTGCAATATCGCGAATATTACCCATTGTAATCCATTGTAAACGCACATTAACATGTAAAAAAGTATAATTATGTAATATTCGTTGTAAGTGTATTATGTCAGATTTGTTATGTATAAGCGTGTACAAAGTCTAAGAGTGGGGTCTGACGATGTTTTTGGGCATGTTGTAAAGCAGAGACCCTCAAGTAAGAGTCTGGCCAATTTGACAAATAATGGTAGCTTTAAAAACAATTCACTTTATATAGAGTTTATACAATTAGTTAGAGACACATGACAACGTGTTCTGTATGACAAATCATAACAAATATAGGCTGAATTCGTTTTGACGCTTTCGTTTTTGTATTTTGAATTGGTTCTGCCATGGTTTGTCAACACCATTCAACACACAGTCGATCAGTGGCCAGACTCTTACTTGAAGGTCTCTATTGTAAATGAATGACGAGGCTGAAAAAAAAAACCGGAGTAATCTCTTTCGTTATTTATTTATAATAAGTGAGATTCTAAAAATAATATCTCGTAAATAAGCATTTCTAACATTTAACAATTCTTTGCGTTTTGTCATAAAACATTTTTCATTTAGTAAACTTTGATTTTGATTTAATTATTGAATATGTTGTATGTATTTTGAGTTGAAAGTTATTTTGTTCTTCGTTTTAAACGCGTTTTTTTCTTGAGGTAGCCACTATAGACCACGCCATTTCTTTACAACACCCCCTAAAAAATCTGTGTTTGTCATAAAATCTACATAATCTAAAATTAAAATTTCAGGAAGAGAAGAATTTCAAGAAAGAACAGGTTACACGCGCAATCGTGTTATGTCACATTGTTCTCTAATTGTTCGAGAGAAACGGCGCGAGAAAGAAAGAAATACTTTTTCTTTGCGTTTGTTAGCAATATCGCGCGTCAATGTCGGAGAAAGTGGATGAGAACAGGAGAGGAACGAACGGTCTAAATAATTGGCATCTGCTTCACGAAATGCCTGTTTGTCGGTTGAGTGCCGTTTAATTTGCATTAACAAGCTGTTTGGCATATTCACTTTGCATACGCCCGTAAATCGAGTTACTCCTGAATATAGTTGTTAGGAATGCATCGGTCACGGACGTAGGTACGCTGTAAACGCTGTTGCGAAAGTTGTCGATTGATTAGAGGGATGGACTTTCCGTTAACTTTCCATTTTCTCTCGTCATTTCAAAAATGCATATATATTGCATTGTACACGATTGTATTAGTTACAATATAATTATACAGATCTATCTATGAAAAATTTTTTACGCTGTTGCAACTACCCGGGTTACATATTTACACCGGGTATTACGTCAATACAACAATCAACGGGAATGTATAAAATCTCTATTCGCCGCCGGTTGCCTGTCTGCGTCATATCCGCATTTTCAGCTTGAAACGTGTAGCTTTTCCCAGCAAAAAGCAAAAGCGGAGGAAATCTAAATGGCAAGTGGCGCGCTTTATGTCGCGCGCCACGAAACGGCCTACCGGCTCTCTCGCTCGGGAAACCCTTGCAGGGAAGAAAACGTGTGTCGGCATAAAGAAACGTACCGGAATATCGAACGTGACGGTATAGACATGCACAAAGCTCTTTGGAGACACTCGTTTTCATTTTGAACGGGAAAAGACCTAGCGGCGAAAAGGGGACGCCGCGAAAGTATATTTCATTACTACAGCAGAAATCGACTCCATCCCCCGGTTTGTTTCTTCCCCCTCATCACGCGGTCGATGGATAATCATCGCGAGAGGCAGGAAATATTTTACGCCGCGTGTAAAGGACCCTTTATCCGTTCGATAAAGGACTCGACCGACTCGACTATACGAATCGCGACTGATGTCAGTCATTTCTCGAAACGACACGAGGAATGCACCGACCAATCATTCGCGCATTTTCCAGTCAGCTAGTAGGTTTTGTGCCGTGACTCGCATTCGTATAAGAGGATTAAAAGAGATCGCGATGCGCGTATCAAGAGGCACGGACACACATCGAGCGACTTCCGCGCGCTCGAAAGCGACGAGGAGAAACAGAACGTGTGACGTTTACGTGCGATAAGATCTCGTGCGTAACATCGGAATTTAAAATTAATTCTGACTATCTCTCTTATTCTTCTAATTTGTCTTTGTTGCTACAAACTGTGTTTCTTGGGGACCGCAAATTATAACATTATTAAAAGCTTCCTCTCGCGATCTCCATCGTGTTGTAACCCGCCCGAAGTCGTCCACGCCCTCGAGCATCGACACGAGTCGTTGTTTGTCTATTGTCATAGGCGTCACACCACATGTCCTGTTTGGATAGAAAATTGCGACGTTCGTCGCAAATTTATTTGTCATAAATTCCTCCTGTTCGATAAAAATTATACGTTTGTTCTCGAATAATTTTTCGAAATTGCGACATCAGTTCTTCGATCGAGGATCTTCGTAACACCTGAGGCACGAGAAGCGTTTAGCATAAATTTCGTAAGAAAATTCGGCGCCTATGGGGTGAAACGATCGTCGTAAGAGACAACGTCCGCTCGCTCCGTCTTCCCGACGAGCAGACCCATACACGGCAGCCGTACTACACTCTCGCAAGAGCGGAAGCCATGAATCTTTATTAAATCCACGAAATTTATGTCGAAGCGGTCGCGTGGATTGTGAAACGTGTGCACTCGCGATGGTCCCCGAAAGAGTATTTATTTTCTCCCTCATTCCCTCTCCATTCCCCCCTCTTTTCGTGTGCAACATGCGCAATCTCGGTTTAGTCCTGCTCGACCGCGTTTACATTGTGTAATAAAATATGCCACTCCACGTATGTATACCTTACACACGTATTACGCGTAATGTGGCTCTTTTTTTTGTGTATTTTCGGTAACGCTCGTCCGCCTTTACCGAGCGAATAATCACTGTCCGCGAGGCAGATGGATGTGATATTTAATTTGATATGGTAATTAACTGCCACCGCGAGGGCGAATACCTTTCATTCCTACGCTCGCATAATTCCTGATTTAAAACGACGTCAACATATGATTCTGCTCGCGTTCTGTTGTTTCGCCGTTTTCCAACTTTTTTTCGACTACTTCCGCCACATCGATCGCAGAACAGTTCGATTTTATTGCGAAATACACTACACGGTGAGGGTATTCCCCTTTTGCTCAACGAACCCTGCATTTTGTGCTCTAGCCTCT
This sequence comes from Temnothorax curvispinosus, assembly GCF_003070985.1. Lineage (NCBI taxonomy): Eukaryota > Metazoa > Arthropoda > Insecta > Hymenoptera > Formicidae > Temnothorax > Temnothorax curvispinosus. Next base: position 18,780 of record NW_020213606.1, on the reverse strand, counting down.
TTAAGAGACGATATTATCATAGTGATTTATTTCGATCTTCTCGCCTCTCTGCGTACCAGCGTTATTGCTACCATAAATTCAGGCGCGTCCGCGATGTTTGATATATCCGACCTGACCTACGCTTGTCTCTCAGTTGTCCGCCTCTCCCGCGCACTTAAGAAATTTCGGGCATTTCCGCGAAAATGTTGAAACTTTCCTAATCGACGTCTTGCTCGTTCCTTTCCATTCCTTTTTCGCAGATTTATGAATTATACTTTCTCATACAATTCATATAAATGTACGTGCACTTGTTTTATTAATTGTTTTATCTGTAATTCCTTACAATCAAACATATTTGTTAAATCTGAGATCTTTTGTTTTGTTCCACATCGATCATTTTTATCATATTCTAACAGTCGCGCACAGCGAATGGAATTTTCTGATAAACAAAATATAATTGCTATCTCGTTGGCAATTAAATAATCAAAATTCAAATTTTAAGCCGAAATACATTCGATATATATTTTGTAAACTTTGTCTTTGAAAACTGTGTAATAATAAGTGTGTAATAATCTTAAGTACAAAATTTTCTTACAATCACAGTCAGATCAACACTTATCGATTTTGTAAATCTTGTAATTGATTTATAGTCGAGTCTACGATTTTGACAAAAGTAACTTTAACTGCTTATATATTTAACAAAGGTGTAATGGACGCGGCAGTTTAAATCGAGTTAAAGCTGTTGATAAACATAATGTAAATAAGAGTATTAGCCTTATCTATTCTTGCAATATTATTATTCATACAAGATAACACCATGTTCAAAAAGAAGTGTTATCTCTCTTTAAAGAGTGATCGAGATAGATAACGAGCGTTCGTTAATTAGCGGGCAACGATGTCGAGCCTCGTACATACATATACATATACGTTAAGCGCTTATTAGTCGGCTGGAGCTTCGCGCAAGGAACTCTACGTTATTACGCCAGGCGTATAAATTCTCCGCAAAAGCCAATAAACTTGATCATATTTAAATGACGGATGGAATCGGGTAGCTCGTACATCTTGATGGCGAAGCAACAGCTTAGTAGGGATGGTTTATAGGGGATTGGAGAAGAGTAGGAAGAAGAGTGTACAGTGTAAGTCGTAGGTAACGATAGGAGAGGAAGGGAGAGAGAGAGAGAGAGAGAGAGAACCGGGGTAGAAGGGGACGAAAGAAGAAAAGGTATATGTCTGTGATAAAAGCGCGGGTGGTGGGTTGAGGGATAGAGAGAGAAAGAGAGAGAGAGAGAGAGAAGGGGGAGAGATAAGGGAAGAGAGAGGGGGGGTTGTCTATATCGCGTTTAAACTCAACGGGGAAAACTGTGAGAGTAGGAGCGCGAGCGCGAGCTTGAAGCGTGGGTGCGGACTTCAGTCTTCAGTCGCGTGCGACGCGCGCTCTTAGCCGCTATGTGCTACGTTCCTCGGCTCCGATTTGACGCGGCTGAAAAATGAATGCGAAAGAACGTGCGCGCGTGGAACTAGACATTTGTTTGCGGGTTATTAGAATTTTCCTGATGGAAGTGTAATACAGACGTGTTTTTCGCTGCAATAAATTCCTTTGCGCTGTACGAAAACCCACTCGGTGCACCAACTCGAGACCGGCGAGTAAATCGAGAAATAAATTGTGGGCCGCGGGTTACAAGTTACAACGATAAAATGCGGTGTAAACGATAGATATTCGCGGTTGCATCGATATATGGGGAACGCTATTAATTTGCGACTCTCGATTACGCGAAATCGAAATTGACGAGTTCGATGAGATGAAGTACGATCTTCGTGATACTGTCTGATGGAACGATGTACGTTTTACTATCGGCGCTTCTCTGCCGGTTGGGAAAATTGTAATTAAAGCTTTGCACAGACAGAAATTATTAAAAGAGAAAAAAGAAGCGCAAGATGGAAAGTGGACGTAACGGCGCTTCGAATAAATAATGCTCGTCATCGAGCAAAAGAAGTGCACACAAACTCTTATAGCTTTGAAAAAAGTTAGAGGCAGCGCGGTGAACTAATCGTGTTTGACTGTCTTATCTCTTATCAATTGATAAAGTGGAGGTTGTTAATCCAAAGTTGCATTTCTTATCCGCGCGCCGACGTTTCTCTTAAGAAGGTTAACGGAAATCGCGATCTCTGACCGATCAAGTGTAAATGATCTCTGTCTAATGAGACGAGATCTGTTGATGTTTTAATGAAATATTTCAGTACTAAATGTTTGCCAGATTTTTACGACCGACTGTCGCCGAAAGATAAAAGAATGATTAGTAAAAGCTAAGCAAAATACGTAGATTCTTATCTCGCTTCGTGGAAATTATTGACAATTATGAGGGACAAGTTCACATTCAGCGTAAGTATCGTTTGTACGGTGTTGCAATTGATTCTTGTTTTTTTTTAATTCTGTCGCGATTTGCTAGAAGAGTTGGGAAAAAAAGAAAGGATAGAAAACGTCTGGTTAATATTTGTTTTGTAACCATCAGCGATATGAAACGTACAGAACGCATACGGACGGCTATCACTCGAGACCGTAGGTCACAGAGATTGTAGCATATTCTCTTCTATTTATTGTTAGAGCCAATCATGTCGTTTTGCGCACGCCGCGTGAGTTCGCTGAATTTACTCTTATCCGTTCTATTTGCTATTTATTTTGCATATCGTATTTTTTATAAGGCTGGCAGGGCGAATGTTGGCGTATATTGGAAAACCGAAATGCAATATGCAATATGTTTTATTTATATATCCCAAAATGATAGAGATAAATCCTCGCCGATGTAATTTACAGTCAGGGGTGCCGGACATGCACGAGACCCTGTCTAGCTTCCCGGAACAGTTTGGGGACGGCCCGAGAAAACCGGAAATAAAGCCGGAAATTCCGAAGGAGACGGATAGAACCGCGGACAATCTGAAATGCGGTTGGTTCTGGTTCAGGCCAATTTACTTGCAGAAATTTCGCACTGCGAAATGGGCGCTTTTCTGGCTGTGCTGGGCCGGGGCGATGCAAGGTACGTAGTTTGATGATTTTTTTTCATACGGAGATTCGCTCGGCGCGAATCTCACCGCGATGTCTGATAAGCCTGTTAGTGTTGCTCAAAAACAAAAATTTTTATTATAATGTTGTGAAGACGCTAACTGGTTAATATATTAGTTTGGTGCAAAAAATTAATTATTTTTCCGTTAAGCTTTTTAAATAAAAAATACAAAGTTCTTTAAAAAATAATTTAAGAAGTATTTAAATAAACGAAAATATTTTTAATTGGAAAATAGCGTATTTTGAAACCAGTGCTGTCAGTGACGATAATTTTGCTCTAATTTTGCTGCAATTTTATTTTTAGTCTTTTTAACTACGGGTATATATTCTCGTGCCTTCTCACAATCGAACGAATCTTAAAATCGTAAAATCGCTTATTGACGACAGCCGTGTTTCGCGAAATTTTCGTTTTGTCCATTGACGACAGCCGTAGTTGAAACGTTAAACATATGAGACAGATATGAGACATGAAACCTTTTGCCTCAATCTCTCGGTCTCTCCTTTCGAGTTTTGTCATTAGCGTTGGTGCGCGAAGCGTTAACTTTCTTCCGATCATCCGAGATTAGACGCGAGTGTCAGAGACGCGAGTATTTTCAGACCGACTTTCTCATCGTCCCGCACGCCGTTATTATAAAAAGACATCGAGCGAGTCGTATCTTTGCATACATAATTCCTTGATAGCATTTGATGCGTCACAATGTTATCGCACGGGCAACGGTAATACTCATACGTTTGAATTCGCAATTTCGATGCTTCTACATGAAAATAAGCGCAACGGGGGTGATGATTGACGATAACGAGGAAATTGTCCGACCGATGTCTATAGTTTGCGTATACATCAAGAATCACGGAAGAAGGAATAACACATCGATAAAGAAAGAGAAAAAAACTTGAAAAAATCCGTCAGTCGCTGAAAAGCGTGTAAATTCGCCAATGTAAGAAATTTATTTCTGATAAAACTTTCAACGAAATGAGTGTTCTTTCTCGCCAGACGTGATTCTCTTTAGGATTAAAATATGTCTAAAATGCATCCTAAGGGAGCCATTTACTCGGTGTTCCTGTAATGTAAGAGAAGTTAAGAAGACTAACGTTTTCTGTGCGTTATAATATCATTAATATCATTAATTAAAATCCCAAAAGTGTGCAAACATACATCGCGTGAAGACAGATTAATTACAGTATGTTTAGGACAAAAACGCGCGTGACTGATAAATTCTCATTATTTCTTAGAATTTGTCCGTACGATCACGCGCGTTTTTGTTCTCTATTGAAAAGTCGTGTATAATAATTTGTAATTGGAATTTGTCGGGGGTCGCAAAATTGTTCTTCAATTGTAAAACAAACTGCCGGATTTCGTGCAGCAAATAAAGTTGGTATCGAATGGGTTGCAAATGAGCCATTGGTTACATATCATACAACACGCACGCACACATACGTATCTTCGTTGTTCCAGGGATGGTCGTGAACGGTTTTGTAAATGTCGTCATAACGACGATAGAAAGGAGATTCGGACTAAAGTCGTCGGAGACCGGCTTGATAGCGGGCGGATACGATATAGCCAGCTTCCTTCTTCTCGTACCAGTGAGCTATCTCGGCGGCCGCGCAAAGGCATCGAAGCCAAGGTACGCACGTGTATGTCGTCGCGCGCCATTATCTCACGCATTAATATTAATACCGATATCGTTTCTACGCGACGACTCTCATAAATATTAATCCTAACGTCAGTCCGTCCGACACCGTCCGACGTTAATCCCCCATCCTGTTTTCTTTGCTGCGACAACGCCTCGGAACCCCTCGCCCGCGTAATCGACAATCGATAGCCCTTCCGGAGATCTTGAACCTCGTCGGCTGGAGATAGTTTCTCTAAAATTACTTTATCCAATTAAAAAAAAAGCTAGCACTGTCAAACAGCGCGTATTCAACAATGATTTATTCCACTTTTTGTTTGATTTGACTTTGAAAATACAGTCTAGAATTAATCGCATTCTTTAAATGTTTAAATTTACCCTGTTTCAATCGGATGTTCTGGACTGTCGTAGGTATATCGGCATAGGAATTCTAGTCTTAGGTATAGGTAGCCTGCTGTTTGCGTCTCCGCATTATCTTGCCGGACCATATAGAGGGGGTCAGCAAACAGAGAACACATGCCAAAGTGTCAGCAATATATCGAGCCACTCGGTAAGCGAAACAAATTAAACTACAGTATTTAAATTCTCCATTTACATATCCGGTTTACTTTATCACCAACGTGACAAGTTTAATCGAGAAGGCTCGGCGCGGCGGCGTGTCCCGTAACACCTTTCCAATAATACACCGGTTATATCACGTCGAGACCACACGTTAAATTCTCTCCTAAACGAAATTTACATCACAATCGATAATAAACACAATACACGTAATTAAATGCGTGCGTTGCGACTAATCGAAACTTGTTTGTAATACCGTGCTTTTCTCGATTTTTCCCACTTCTATTTACGTAGTTTGCCTAGTGAACCGGCGACGCCAGATTTATCATTATTTCGGCCACTCAGATATCCTGCACGGATCAATCTACCGTACAAGCGGAGCTAGAGCCTTACAGTGGCGTGTACTTAACCATATTTCTGGTAGCTCAGCTGTTACATGGCGCCGGTGCGGCACCCTTTTATACCCTCGGAGTTACGTATCTAGACGAAAATGTTTCGAAGAAGATGTCTTCGGTGTATCTAGGTAAGACGCGCATAAGCAACTCAAGTACATATGTTTGTATTGAGTACATACTGGAAAAAAAACAAACAGTTGTTAACTTAACTAAATGCCTTCAATTAATTACCATTTTTTAAATTGAAATATTTAAGTCAAATTACATCATGTTAAAAACATGTCGTATTTAAACTTTAAATAGTTAAATATTTCAATTAAAAAAATAGTAATCAGTTGAACTCATTTTAAGTTAACAACTTTTTTTTTCTTAGTGTATATGTCAACTTTTTCTCGATCGATTTTAATAAAACAAAATGTATCGTGTGTCCAGGTGTTTACTATACCATGGCCATAATAGGACCAGCATTAGGCTACGTTGTCGGTGGCGAACTACTGAAAATTTATACAGACTTTCTTACGGTGGATTCTTCAACGTAAGTATTTTAATATTTAAATAGATGTACGGGCGCGCGCTATCTTCTGTTATTAACAAATATATATATCTCAGATATCTTTATTTCTTCAAGAAGAGAATGAGAGTTCGTTGGGGTGTTTTATTTGTGCAATGAGTAGTTACAGAATGTAGTCGCGTCAAACGAAGACAGGGGAAAAACGTGTAACGACCGCGGCATCGGAATTCGTCTCTTCCCGTTGTCACGCTAAACGTATTTCCCACACCTTTTTTTTCCCTGATAACACACGAGAACGTTTAGTCGCGCGTCAGCGGCAACTTTATTAAATTCTCGCGAGGATTTATCGGTCGTTCGCGTCTATCTCTCCGACGACCGAATATACGCGTACACACCGCCGCGCCGTGTATGTACGGACACGATACGGATAACGCGCGTGTCGACGCGCGCGGTTTCGAACGCGAATAACTCACCGATCTGATGGAATGCAAATGCGCATATTCCTCATTTCGCCACTAGTATTCGAGCGATGTGCGTACGCCGTGCCGGTAGTTTGCGGGAAATTCGATATCGATTGCAAAACGATAATACATAAAGCATTCGATTAAATAGCGCGAGCGCGCGCGCGTAAACGATTGATCCGATTAGTTGTTTTTCAAGAGTAATTATCAAACGACGACTCTGCGGTTTCGACACCCGGTTGTCGTATCACCCGATACGCCTCTCTCGAAAAAGGCATATATATATTTATCCGAGAGGCATGAAAACGCAAACACACACGCTCCTTTAATGATCCGCGCGCCGTTAAAAATATTCCCCAGGATCATTAGAGCGTATAATGGGCCGAGATTAATAGCGCGTGTAACTCCATCGATATACAGTGTATCCCGTGGGGAAAATGTCAAGTGGCGAACCAGTGTTTGACGACGACGCCGATATTACCCTTCAAAACTGTTGGCTCATCCCCCTCAGCACTTAGGACACAATCAAGTTCTATTTGTCCTACGCGTCTCCCCGAGGACTCTCCCCACAGCTACGCGCACCCCTTCGTCGACCGTTGAGTCATTCTGTACCGCGTGAGAATCAAATTAATCGTTAGCCGAAGAGACGATTTTTCCCGCATCTTTTCACATACACATACATACACACGCGCGGGCGCGCTTTTCGAAGCCTTATTTACGCGAAATATAGGAATGAATAAAATGGAAATGAATCGCGATGCATCCCTACAATTAATGGTGCTCTTGCGATTGCAATTACATCTTTGTTGTTTTACGAGATTTCTCAAGAAAAAGGACACAAAAAATAAGGCAAAATTATTCGCGTAATAGGTATACGGCTCTCCGTATCGCTGCACGTAGAGTCGTTCGTGCATGCGCCGCGTTTAATTTCGCAGGTAAATGAAAAGTTTCATGCCGGAGATGCAGCAGCGGCAGATGTAGCTGGCTTCAAGCTGGCTTGAAATGAATGACTTCTCTACGTGCACCTTTCCGCTTTCTCACTTTCAAGTTCCTGCGATAAGTTGCGTTACATTATAGCTACGGTCGTGTGTCGTTTCTCTAGTAATGACTTTCGGGCGTTATATAAATTATTCCTTTTCTCGAACCAAGTATCGATTCTTTCGCATCAAGTGTCCTATCCTCTCTTTCGTATTTATCGTATTTATTACCTTTCAGAGAATTTTAGCACTGTGTTATCAATATATTTCCATAATTTTACTGGCTCTGGAAATACTTAATAAACATTCGTAATTAATATTTATCAAAATATTCAACAATCCTTTATGTTATTGATATTAATATTTATTTGGATAACATGATTCGCGTAAGCTTCGATTTTACGAGAAATATATTCTATATAGATTGGTATATTCAATGAAAGGTATATTCATACTTTTTTATATCTGCGATAAAGATATTTTTCTTTTATTATTATATATTTTCGTTTTAATTAATCAATTATACGTTACATCGAGCTTTGATAAAATTACTTTTATTCGGTTAAACGATCGTGTCATCAATGTCGAAAAGCCACGCAAGAGAGACGTTCGCTGCATCTCGCACTGGCAATTAATCAAAGAAGTTAGTTTAAGTTTAAGCTTTGTCGGACGAGAATTTCTGATTGCGCGAAATTAGAATAGTTAACGTTAAATCATCATCACATAAAAAGTTAAACGAGAACATGTTGATCCCGAATACGCCCGAAATAATCTCTTAGGTGCACATCTTTTTCTGGCGGAGAAAAATCGGTCAGATATTTTTTTTTTGCGTCAGTTCATTCAGCCGAGATAAAAATGAGAGCATCGAGATGTTCTACTTTCGTTCTTGCACATATTTACATCCATTACCGTTAAAAGGGAACTCAAAATAGAGAGTATCGAAATCCCGAGATCTATATATATAGAATGAAATGCTAAATATATTTCCAAAGGCAAAAGACTTGCCAATATGCTTTATCGAATATCTATCGCATCCTAAAACCGTTGAATTTTAGGATTGGGTTATCTTCTGATAGTAATGTCTGGATTGGTGCATGGTGGATCGGTTTTTTGGCAGCGGCTGTCATGTGCTTCGTCATCGCGATACCGGTTTTGGCGTTCCCGGCAGTTTTACCCGGTACGATTATTCTCACCTTATACACTCTTAGATAAAATAATAATGAAATAAACTTGGAGATATCAGGTGGATGTTCGGTAAACGTATACACCCAAGCACTCTGTAAAAAGATCGGACGGTTTGAATAGGATCGGAGGAACTAGCCAAGGATAGGGTGTCAGAAGCGCACGAGAAGTCGACTCGATCTTCCACCGCGGCGACGGGGGAAGCGTTTTCCAAGATACGAGAGCTGCCGCGCGCTTTGACCGAATTACTTGGAAATCCGGCATTTTTTATGCTGAACCTGGCAGGTGCCAGTGAAGGGTTGCTGATCGCCGGATTTGCCGCTTTCCTACCGAAACTGATTGAAAATCAATTCAGCGTCAGTGCCAGTTCGGCCGCGTTGCTGATGGGTGAATAATATCACAATTCAATTAATCTATCGTAGTATAGATATAGCATGAATTTCATATAAGCGCGGCTCGTTATGTGGAATCATTTACATAAAGCTCCGAAAATGATTCGATATGAAAGAAAGTGACGCGCCAAATCACAGTAAAGAAGTTTTAACAAGTATCAATTGATGACATGTTGATTAATTACCGCTATACTGTTTATATTACAAAATATGATTTTTTCAGGATTGGTGACTGTACCGGCGGGAGGCGGCGGTACTTTTCTCGGCGGCTATTTGATAAAACGTTTAAACTTGCCCTGCTCTGACATTTTGAAATTTTGTTTGCTGGCTACAACCGCTTGCATCGCTTTCACGCTGTGTTTTGCTTTAAACTGCCCGAACTTAGACTTTGCCGGATTGACTGTTCCTTATCAGAACATCACGAGGTTTGTACAATTGATATAGATTTATCCTAATGGTAATGGGATTTAGCATATTAGAAAAGTGGCTCGTTTACTTGTTACACAAAGATGGTATCGTTACAGAAAGATCGCGTTATCTCTCGAAAACACCTGCAATAACGGCTGCGGCTGCTCCAGATCGCAATTCGACCCTATATGCGGTGTCGATGGAATCACGTACTACTCGCCCTGTCATGCTGGCTGTTATCGGGAAACGCCGATAAACAATGTCAAAGTATATAACTATATTCCCCTGGCCTGGTATACTTCTGGAATAGCGGAATTTCATTTTTACGCGGCGAATAAATGTCGTGACGTTTCTTCTTTTAGGTATACACGGATTGTAGCTGTATACACGTGCCGGCGATGAATTTGACGAGCGACGATACCGGCGACGTTGTCCAGTACGAGGCTATCAATACTACCTGCGCGAGTTCATGCTCGTACCTGTGGCTGTTTATCGTCCTGGCGTTTTGTAATATGTTCATGACTTTCCTCTGCACAATGCCGGCGCTCTCGTCAACGTTGAGGGTCGTGCGCGACGATCAGCGATCGTTCGCTTTAGGCATACAGTGGATCAAGGTTCGGATTTTAGGAACGATACCGGCACCTATGGTGTTCGGCGCTCTTATAGATGACACTTGCATCTTGTGGAACGAGACGTGCGATGGCAGAGGGGCTTGCCTCGTATATGACAATTATTACATGAGCAGGTTGGTAAATTACACGAACAGTGGATCTTATAGAGAAAAAAAGAAGTGTTAAATCAAAACTTATATACTCATATATACACGCAACAATCTATAATCTTTTTATAAAAATTTTCACTTTTTTTGGGTTGAATTAAATAAAACTTTGTTTAATTATATATAAATAACTTTATTCAAGCATCAAGTTTTTTTGTTTAATGCAATACAATCTTATTTCAAAATTATAGATTGTATATATACGGGTATACATATAAGTTGCTTTGATACTTCTTTTTTTTTGTGTACATAAATTGCGGGTTAATCCGAAGTCTTTCAAATACGATTTCGTTACATAGATACATGCTCGCACTGGCATTTATTGGGAAAGCGGCTTCGCTGCTCTTCTTTTTCTTGGCATGGTGGACGTACGTTCCGCCGAGCACCAGAGGCATCGATCAGAATTCTCGGCAGCAAACGACGGCTACTTTAATGCTAAGTGACACTTCACAAGAAGTTGAAATAGTACCAACTGCGATAGCGTAATCTCGGATTATTTCGTTTCTTTTTTTAGAAAGTTATTCTTTTAGAACTGCTATGTTATAAAAACAGTAGAAATAACTGCGGTTTATACACGAATAAACAAATTTTCTGACATTTTTCTTTGCGGTGAAATCCACAAAACTCTGAGAACTAGAATGACTCAAATTATAACGAGAATATCGTCGCAACTACATAAACAGATATCAAGCTAGGATAAATATGTATATGTCAAGTGTGAACAAAAAATTGTCATGAAAATCCTTTTCGCACGCTAGAAAGTTAGCTTTTGATAGCCCTATATAGCCGAACGTAGCTCAGAAGCTATAAATTCGGAAATCAATAAGAGATGTTAAAACATATCCGGATAGTCGTGCCAAAGAGCCTATAACACTAAAAGTTTTTGCATTTTCTTTCGAAACCCTTTATATAATGGACAAGTCTCAGTGCGATGAATTTATAAGCACGGACCAAAATATCCAGTTTGCGCGGCTCTTAACGCAAATTTTTATATAACTCTACATTCGCTGCCTGTCAATTAAAGATTAATCAATTGTATTTCCTATAATGATAAATATCGATAGTACTTTATACCCAGAAATGCGACTTATACGTAAATTTCGAAGGTGGTTTTACCATGTATCAACCTTGATGGTTGTCGTATACTGTATTACCGATTTGATATTACACTTTTTGCGCCGTTTTTCGCTGTAATTATTTTTATTAAACGGAAAACGCCCAGTATGCCTATATATAGAGCACGTATTTATACATGTCATCAATAAAAAAACTAATGAGGTATGTTACACTTTAATCTTTGTCTCTTCCAATATGAGATTTCTCACATCATCTTCCTTCTATAGAATATATTTAGAACCAAACCTTATAATTCTGTTTTAAAATTATGAAATATTGTTAAAGTACTTACATTAAAACTGCATATTTTAGAAATATGTTAATTAGGTATTATTTAAATATCTTCTGTGCTTTTCTATAGATAAAATATAAATGTTAACTATTAATAACAACTGATAAATCAGGGAACGAATTTGATACACGTCGTTCAGTACTTCCATGTAGTTGTCGATAAAGTTGTTAACGATCGATATGTACTTTTATTAAAAAAAAAAACTGTTTTATTGGTATGATATATTATTCACTTTTCAACTGCATTATTTAAATATCTTTTATTATGTTGGTGGGTTTAAAAATGTTTCTCATATTTTTTTTTTATTTGGCGGAATTTTTTTACTTCAACACTTTTTTTTCAAAAAACGTTTTTAACATTTTTAAAATTATAAAATGTTAAGAAACCCTTATTATTCACTCACATTTATTATTCACCTAAACAGTCATTTTATTCTTTTTACGGAAATCAACACGATTTATGTTGCAATGCACTGCAATTATTTTATTCTTTTAACTGGATATGTTAAAATAGTTTTGTACAACAGTTTTTTCAATATAACACATTAAATATTACAATTAACTTTTATGTAACATTTTCTGTTATTATCATTTTTATTGTATCTACACAAGGTGATTCAGGAAGAAAGTTTAATAAATATAAGAGGTGAGAACATTGATCATAATGAAGAAAAAAGTTTGTACAAACGTGTTCGATTTGGAATCGTTTAATAAGATAAAGCGAGTTGGATTAGCCGCGGCAGAGATGAGAAGCCTGAGAGAAACTGCATCCCGGCCTTTTTCGTGGGTCGAAAGCCCCTGTACATACACTACCGCCAGTACATCTATTTTCAAAATTGGTACTACGTAGCCACGTTCATTTTCAGACACTATCGATAAAACATCATTTTGGTGCGCGTCCGTGCTACATCAGCAAATGTAATACATATATGTATATGTATATGATGTATATACATTTGCAGTTTTTGCAGATGTAGCACGGACGCGCACCAAAATGATGTTTTATCGGCATTGTCGAAAAGAGAAAAAGAGAGAGAGGGTAGATATTCCTCTTCTAAATATATATTTTGTATATAGATATATTAATATATAAAATAAGTTAATATTTATCGATACATGCAATGTAAGATATAAATATTCTCGATTGTAATTGGTTGAGGATCAGTTTAATATTTATATCTTACATGTATCGATAAATATATTAACTTATTTTATATACCTATTTATATTATGTGTTAAATATCTAATAGCCCTCTCTCCCTCTCTCACTTTTTCTCTTCTTTCACTTTCACACTTCCCAGACAGCACAATGTCCAAAATCGGGACATATAAGAAGTCTTTTAGCCATTTTTTCGTAAGATATCTAAAAAAATGTCTAAAAGATGTCTTTTAAACGTCTTATGTCCCGCTTTTGTACGTGCTGTCTGGGTTATTTCAAATATCAAAGATATGTATCTCCTATTAATTTAAAAATCTGAATACGAGACAATAGGCCTTTATGGAAAATTTTGTAAGTAAAACGAATAATATTTGGGGAACATGCAACAGAGAATGTTTTATAATTTTTAAGTATCTTGACGACGACGGTTTATCGTTTTTTATGGTATGCGCGATCACCGCGCTGCAAAAACGATCGCGACAAAATTTTTTAATTTTCTACGAAGTTAGATTAGGAGCACATACAAATAAATTTGAAACATTTGTAAACGTAACGAATCTTACGAGCAAATTACGTGTGTTTTTCAACGAAAAACGAAATTGTATTCGCATACACACGGTTGAGCTTGTTAATTCGCACTCTCAAAGTTCATAGTTTATACGCATTTTGGAGCAAGCTAGCTCACTCCCTCGTTCGCGATCGCGACAAGTAAAGTGAAAACGCCAAACGCGCGATCATTCTCTTTAATTACTCAATAGATTATTAATTCCCGTGCTTAATGAGAGATTCGAGCTATTCACCGAAGCGTCTTTCCATACACGATTTATTCATTCGAAGTAGAAATCAAAACGGAGGCAAGAGATACAACACGAATTCCGAGGTTATCGTCTCACTGCGACACGCGGGACAACGATTCTAAAGATTCGGGATGTAGGTATCGCGCTTCGAATCATTTGTCTCTTATGCACAATTCACTTATTCACTTACCGATCACGGCGCATTGCAGGAGACCTGTCAAATCACAGCCGGGAGGAGCGGGAGGGTGATACGTATGGGCGTCCAGCACGGCACTCGGCGTTCATTTCAGCCATCCCACTCGTTGTAATTATCATCGTATGTTTAATGGCCTTCAGGCAATACTGCCCCGAAAACGGCCAGGGCGAACCAATAGTCTTATGAGCCGTGAGGCGTGTCTTTTTCCAATTGCATTGACGCGACGCAAGTATGAGCCGTGATGCGTGTCTTTTTTCAATTGCACTGACGCGAGTATGTGTAGTTGTGTGTGTATGTCCGCGGTGTCGGGAACTCGGGTTTAATGCCGTGGGTTTGTTCGGCCCAAGGAACTGCGCGGATCACTTCCCCCTGCGGCTACTCGTTGTAGTCGACACGAGAAGAAACAGTATATTCGGCGTACATTCAGCTTGCAACACACACGCTCTGTAACCGGAGGATTTCTTTTTGTTCACGAGAAAGAAATTACTTACACGAGCGACAACGTTTCGCCGCGACTCGTACCGACGTTCAACGAGTGATTGTAGTTGACGTAGTGATTGACGCGCGATTGTAGTTTATTATCCGCGAGTATTTCTCGCGAGTGTCCTGTGCGGTGAGAGGTGAGAGGAGGAGGAGGTCTGGGAGAGACATCGGGCCCCAGCGGAGCAACCTTGAGGTGAATATCATCTACATAATAATTCTTTTCCATTTATTTAAATTGTTTTATTTTGATAAGTTAAAAATAATTAGAAAAAGAGAAATTATCTAATTCTTGTAAAAGATCTTTTTCAGTAAATAGATAATAATTGTACGCATTGCTAAATATTTTATTGAAAGACGAATTAGAGGCGCGTAAGAATTATCTTTTGAAATATTGATCATTTTGAACGCTTCTTTAATTTGAATTTTATGTTTGTATGTTACAGTATCATCGTAGCTACGTGAATAACTCCGCCTGTTGCGCATCGGATTAATTGGTGAGTCAGAATTTTTTTTTACTGAGGTAATGAATCTACGATTAATCAAATATAGAGCAAATATATCTTGGTGCATATTGTGCGATTGTGCTTGAGGAAATCTCGCATACTTCGCACACACAGAGCTCGCAAAGAGCTCATTATCGTTGAATTACGTTGACAAATCTTAGCGTTCTATATAAATATTTTTTTTATAAAATTTTAAATCCTAAATAAAATATTACATCAAATCAGAATTTTATTTCGCGAATGTTAATAAATTACTCAGTAAATTAAATTTTCGAAATTTTTTTACGTATAGATCAATTCTACTTACAATTAGAGTAATAAATTTTTGAAAAACACAAATAAATAAGAAGTAAAATAATACTACCACAATTAAAGTAATGATTTTAAAAATATAAAATTTTTATTTAGATCTTTTATAAAATTATTTTTGTATTATTTTTCTTGAACAAAAGAGAAAAGTGTAAGATATTGTGTAAAAATAAAATAAATAAATAAAAATTTCTGTAGATAAGGAAAAATTATGAACTAGTTAGGATTTGTGTTCTTTATACTCTTCTATTCCTTTCCATATACTTAGCCAAGATGAAATATTATAGATAAAATCGATGCAAAGAAGCAATATATAGATATATAATAAAAAGGATAAGAAATATTTTGGTTTTATTATGCAATTTATTTTATAGAAAACGTGATATAATGGTTGTTAGTTATTAATTACTAAAATTTATTTTAACAAAGCGCCGATTTTACCATAATTTTTTGTAGCCTATTCATCTATTTTTGTTTGAGAAATTGACTTTACACCAGAGTCAAGTAATATATGACGTAAAATTGTAAATATCCTGTCAAAAAACGCTGAAACTTTTTAAATTATTTTATAATTGATTGTATAATACAATTATATATTCAATTTTGCAGTAATATATATGAATGTATCAAAAATAATTTTGATAGGAAATAAAAAATAAAACGAGATATATTTATATCCATATAAAAGTTTATAAAGATTTGCATATATTATTTAATTATAACAACGCAATTATTCATTAATTATAATACCAGTTGTTCGAGAAGTTTCTTTTTTTTGGATCTCACGTCCTTTATTCTGTAAATCTTATTTGATATTACTTTTTTTCAAGATGCGTACCGCATGAACAACACAATTACGCGTTTTCATATTTTTGTGATCGGTTTTTGCATTAAAAAATTTTTCGTTAATGGTTATTAGCTCTTTAGTTTCATCTATATTAAAAATTTTAATTTTTCGCGGGATGTAATTGAGATTAATATTCATATAATACAAAATACACACATAAAAATAATCATTCTACGCCCAAGAAAAGCACTTACTTATTTTATTTTATTTCGTTTAAGTAAGTTTTCTTACAACATAAGAATATTTCATAATTTTTTTTGTCCCAATACTTGCAATCGCCGCCGAATTTTTGACAGGTCGGTACGATCAAACAAAAAGAATACCTCAGACTCAACGTGTCCACTGCGTCATACCAAGTCATACCAAAAATTATAAATTAACTGTTAAAGATTACTCATTTTCGAATGATTATACTGAGCACAAAATAATAAAATTATAAATAATATGTTCTTAAACAAATGTACTTATTGAATTAAACTTCCTCATAAATCTATTTTTTTCGCCTTTCCCACACTATTCATCGCAATTGTCGTGTGCTATGCCGAGATCTTCATCATGCTTTAGTAAAAAAGTATATCTAAATCGATTCAGAATTGTCTGAAACGCGTTTTTAACTACACTTTTGTGAGTCAAATATTACTACTGCCTCACAAAAAAATTTATAAAAAATTCCCAAAAATTCTGCGCAACTTCCAACTAGTCTTAAAATTCTTCTAATACTCCCTAGAATATTTCCTATAAATTTCAAAAAAAAAAAAAAAATAAAAAATGGGGTTTTTGAGATATTCAAATTTTTGTGTTTTTTTTTACTTTATTAGTTTAAAATCATTATTATAAAAATTTGGGATAATTTTTTTTTAAACTATGATCTAAATAGCGTATTTTATGTTCAATGAATTTTTTTCTTAGACGTTGTCTAATAGGCGAAAAAATTCATTGAAAATTTTGCAGTCCTCATTTTGCGCAGGCTCTATTTCGGAAACGCTACATTTATTATAGAAACGATTTAACAGGGGTCTAATACTCGTAAAGACCTGTTAAAAAACGAGCGGCCATCAAAAATAAAAAGATCGAAGTTTGACCCCTTGCGAATTGGCGTGGAATGCCCCATATATATATAATAAATATATATATATATATATATATATATATATATATATATCACCTCCAGTTAACAGATTTAAATAATTAATTAAAAGGCCCCACTAATTCAAAACTTACAATTAAAGTAAAACATATACAATTCTTCTATGTCTGTCCAAGTCGCCGATGACGGTACCCCAGGCACTGCGTTCCGTAGTTTTCGGTGTCTAGATGTTCCAATTCCTCGAATTCGATGTCTACGTGTTCCAGGTTGCCGATGATTTTTTTGAAATTAATACAAATATTTATTTTATCACGTTGACCAAATCATTGTTATTCGAATTGTTTGTTATCAGATTACTTGATAAGGACCCAATCTTAAGGGTCGAAACGTTATAAAGTCGTTCCATTATATTAGTTGCTAATTGTTGTCGAAGATAATAAACAATTTCAATTTGATATAATGTATAAAACTGAGCACATATTAAATAATTAAGTCTTATTCTAAGTTAAATCTTTCTAATTTAGAAAAAAACGTTTATCTTTTGTTCCAATACTATTTAAAGCTCTTCTTTATTGATATCCTCGTTGAAATTAATCGAATTCCAGAATTCTTTCTCTTCAAGATTAGCATTGCTGTCCATGTTAATTTGATCAGGACTAGCTATGTAAATAATGATTGATTTGCCTGTAAGTATAATATGATTTGTATAATAACATTATATAGAATGTAATAATAAATAAAAAATTATATTGTATTGGCAGACATGGATAATGTAAAGATTTTATAATTTGAGCATAATAATTGTTACAACATTAATTTTTTTAGGCTTCCACTTTTATTAAATAATTACTTTATAACTGTAAAAGTTACAACAAAATTTCTGTTTGTAATTTGGCAATTGTTTAAAAAATTGAAATATTATATAATAGGTACATTCAGTATTACATTTGCTCATTTATTAAATAAGAAGTTAAATTAAGCAACTAATTAAGCAACTAATAAATATTAATAATAAATATTAATACAATAAGATATTTCTATTTACATTTATTTACATAGTTATTGATTACAAAACTTTTAATTCAATTTTTAATAAAAAATGAAATATATGAATTTTTTTTTGCATTATATGTCGAAATAAAATTATATTTTTAAGTTTAGGTACTCATGTTACCAAATTTTCAATATTTAATATTGATCATCATTCTAACTGTCCTTTAGGGCTAATTTTACCAACGTCGGTTAATTGTAACCTTCGATTAAACTCACTCTTCCTCTCTTTCTAACTGCCCCTTTAGAAAGAGACGAAGAGTGAATTTAATCGAAGAATCATGTTAATCGGACGGTGAAATCGGCCCATAGTTGCAGTAAGGAAATAATATTCAATATCGAGTCGAAATCGATTTATTCTGAGTCGAAAAGTCATCAAAAGTTGTGACATGAATCAATCAAAATCAATGAATATTTCAATTACTTTTCGATATATGTTTTCGACGTCAATTAGACGTCGATTCGATAAGTCATTTCTCGCTGGGAATACTTTTGGCTAACAATTTAAGACGACAATTAAATTGTATAGTTTGATCTATATTCACCATAGAACTTATAGGCCGGTATTCATAGTCATATCTTATATTTAAGACCGTTTTAAGTACAATCTTAAGA
>NW_020213605.1:0-4505 GCF_003070985.1 Temnothorax curvispinosus | reverse complement strand
AAACCAAGAGATCCATAGTTCGCCTATATCATACGTTTCGTTAGATTTGTCAGTCGAGCGTGCGCCCTCGTTCGTTCTTTAAATTGTAAATATTTACGTACAAAATCGTATATTTTTGTAAGAAATATAATGAAAAATTATCACGCGTGTGTAAAAAAAACTATGAGAAAAAGAAAAACATTTGTGAAATATCGTTGAGTTCGTAAAAAATTTCTTTCTCAAGAAAGCTTAAAGAGTTCGATGCTCGTCAAGTTATAAAACGTACAATTTCTAGAAACCGTATAACGTCGAACGTAAAGTAACTTGTTCAGCTGCTTCTGGATTGTTAGGATTTTTGTCAGGGTGATCGTTCAGGGTCAGTTTTCTCGACATCTTTTTACGTTCTTCTGAAGTAGCAGTTTTCGGAACTTCTAAAGTCTGCGAGAGGGACGCTCCTGCTGTACTGAAGACGAACGAGACCGAAGTGAAGAACGTACGCGAGAAATTTTTACGAACGTAAAAGTTGCGTAACACGCGCGCAAAAAAAAAGGAACGTGTAGCATTTTCTTTGTAGTTCGTTGTAGTAACACGACGTTCGTTTGTAGTTTTATTCCGTTTGCAAAAACAAAATTTTTTTAAACGCACTCTTACTCAAACGTGAAATCATTGAACGTTGTTCGCGCCCGGTGTTTTAGACGCGTTTGTAGTTGTTTATACTAACACGACGTTCATTTGTAGTTTTATCCCGTTCGAATGAACAAAAACGTTTAAAACGCACTTTTACCCAAACGTGAAATATCTGAACGCCACTTGTTCGTGCCGCATTTACGATTACCGAAATGAGACGCTAGCCGCGTTCCGATATGGATTTGAAAAATAGATAACGAATGTTTCGGAACAGACGTCTTCGGAAAACGTTCGAATACCGTAAAAAATACACGAAAAATATTTTGATGTGAGATATCTCACATTAGGGTAAGAGTACGTTTTTTAAATATTTGTTTTTTATGAATAAAACTACAAACGATCGTCGTGTTACTATAAACAACGGTAAAAGTTTACACGAACTTATACAGCTAAGCATACTTTGACCTTGAGCGCAGTTGTTAAGGACCGGCGTCTGAGTAACTTTTCCTTCGAACTTTACTATGGGGAGATTGCCGATTGCATTTTACACATCGTGTGTGGGTGTGTGCGTGTGCGTAAGCTAAAAACATATTGAAGATGATTTTTGACGGATATGTCGATAATGAGTGAAAATACAAGGTTTACTTCAAACGACTGTAACTTTGCGAAAAAAATAACAAGCACTTTTTTTTTTTTATTAAAAAAGGGAAATGTGCACATTTTTTGACACTGTAAGTACAATTGTTGAAAAAAAGGACCCCGCACGTTTCTTATGGAAAACCGGTCCCGGTGGATTTGGCTGAAACTTTGGAAATTTGTAGTTTACGTGATCCTGATAAAAAGTTCTCATTGCCCTAACTTGATTCATTGAGCCGTATGAGCTCTAGGGACCGTCGAAAGTAGGAAATAGGCAACTGCCACTGCCACCGTCCGAAAAGAAATTTTTGCTAAGATTATTTTTGATGGAGATATCGTCGGTAAAATTTTGGTAATTGTTGTATAGAAATTTTCTATGCCGTATAAGTTTGGAGCAGTGTGTATCAACAATGTTGATGTTATCCAGATTCCCAGTTTCGCTTGCTCCAGTTCGATCGCTTCGGACAACGCTTTGAAATTGCCAGCGCAGAAACCCTACAGAAGAGATGACACAAAATTTTGTAAATTCGCAGATGTAAAAATTAGATGCTACAACTCTTTTCTTTTCCAATACTTACGTTATGGTTGCGCCTCTGTATAACTTCTATGAACAGCGTAGACCGATAGATTTTGCATATTTTTTGTAAATATTTGTAGATTATTCTCGTCGTAGTCAAAGACCCGGCCCGCCCAAAACATCCTACACTACACGATTACACTGACCTAACCTCTCGGGCGCTGTCACCTGTCACGCCTGTCACTGTCGCCGTCCCCGGCGTCCCCGCGAGCGCCGGAATTCAACAGCACCACCTACCTTGACATCCAGCAACTAAACTAGTGCTCACCGATTCTTACACATACATACAGAACGCCTGCTCTAGGGCTACCCGCTATGTTTTTGGCTGAATTCGGGGAGACGCGTAACATGTGCATATGAAATTTTCTAACATACTTTTCTCTTATACTAAAGCTCGCAGCTCATTTCTGCAAGCACAGGATTCTTTTTTATTGTATTTCCGTGACGGCTGCAAGGTTTTTGTATACGTACACAGTCTAAAACTTTTATCTGCAGCAAATGTTGTCATGAGTCGACCGCAGAATCGAAAATAAAAATGTAATTTTCTAATTTTTTTTGTTTTTTATACGCAATTGGTGCCTGCCGTCTTTGTTATCGTTTATACTTTAATTCTGGACAAAAAATTTTTAATTCGGTGAAATCAATCAAAAGATTTGTGTGTCTGAAAATTTCATGGTAAAACAGACCTGTCTCCAGCATCGCCTTAACTACTTAACCGAGGGCGAGCTGCGCTACTCGTGATATCTTTAGATAAGATTCTGGATAGTTTGGGAAAACAGGGCGTCCTTGTCGACTGCGCTGAACGTTTGAAAAATATATTAAAACTACAGTATTATGAAGAAAAAGTTCTAAGTTGCGATCGTATCATGTCTACAACAAATCTCAGATTGTAAATTAATAGGTAAATAATACATATTTGTAATCTGCAAAAATATATGAATCTTCACCAATTTGAGGTATATATTTATACGTATGTATTACAAAATTCATCAGATCACGTATTTCAAGCTTTTTTAAATTAATTAACTAATTAATTTTAATTAAATATATAAAGTTAAAATAATTTATTGTTAAAATTAATTCGAAAATGTTGAGATTAAATTAATTATTGTAATGTATTCTATTCTAGCACTTTATAGTCTAATATATTCAGCCACAAATCGGAAATTTTTACGATTTATTTTTAAATTATAACACAACGCTTTTCCTTTTTGTCTTCTTTCAGCCAGAACTCATAAAGTTAGATCGCAATATGTTAAGAAACCATATAAACGTTCAACGAAACAATGCTGCAATGATATAAAAAAATTTATTTCCTAGAATCATGCGATTTGTTCAATGCGTTTCCGTAAGCGCGTTTATGTCGTACGATACTGCGTGGAAGACGACGTGATGTCGGCATCTAAAGTCGTTATTCACACCGCGGGGCGCAAAAGGATTTTCGTGTTTCATGTGAACGCCAGCAGAGGTGGCGCAGACACGTTCATTCCAATTAATGCGACGCGATAAATCCTGCGAACCGGTCCGCCGACGCTTGTGGGCACCCGACACGTCCACAATCAGGAAATTGTTCGCTATCGGATGACGGCCTCTCTTGTTCAACGACAAGAAGCGGCAGATCGTCAATCAAATTTCGTTGTCAACCGGAGGTTGACCATCGCAATGCTTTGTTTTAATTAGACAGTCGGATTCCCCTAGTCCGTGCCAGTTCTGAGCTGAGCGTTGAATGGCGGCCGAAGAGGACGACCACGACGGCTCGCGCCGCCACGGAAGCCTCGCAGCAAGGAAGATCCGCGGGAGGCCAAGGCATGGGACCGAGCTCGGATCCCCGGGACCGGCGCGAGAACGCCGATCGGTTCACCTCGCCCAGGCCCGGCACGTCAGCCAAACCCGCTTCCCGACCAAGCCCGACACGCCCCGCTCCTCAGAGCCAATCCTTATTCCGAAGTTACGGATCCAATTTGCCGACTTCCCTTACCTACATTAGTCTATCGACTAAAGGCTCTTTACCTTGGAGACCTGCTGCGGATATGGGTACGAACCGGCGCGACACCTCCACGTGGCCCTCTCCTGGATTTTCAAGGTCCGAGGGGAAGATCCGGACACCGCCGCAACTGCGGTGCTCTTCGCGTTCCAAACCCTATCTCCCTGCTAGAGGTTTCCAGGGAACTCGAACGCTTATACAGAAAAGAAAACTTTTCCCGGATCTCCCGACGGCGTCTCCAGGTCATTTTGGGTTACCCCGACGAACACTCTTACGAGGGCCCGAATTGTATGCGGTTCCGCTGCCGGGTTCCGGAATAGGAACCGGATTCCCTTTCGCCCGACGGGCGTGTGTCACAAAACGCTAAACTGCAAAGTGATTTCGTGCCGATACCATTTATCGCGAATCGTCCGAGGGAAGAAAAGACACATTCTGTGTACGTTTTTTGGAGACAAAATGACTTTTTCGTCAATAAAAGCTTTTTTCTCTCGCATTTAAATCTCGACAGATTGCGAGAAAATGATTGGTCTAGAGATCGTGCTCCTGGAAAAAAAAATAACTGCTATTAACTAATCGCGTTATTATAAGATTTTGCTCCATTTCTTAATTTATGTAATTTGTATATTTATCTCAGACGAATAAAATCAGCAATATTTCGATCGTGTATGATTTTTAATTAAATAAAATGTATTGTAATATATT
>NW_020213604.1:0-1431 GCF_003070985.1 Temnothorax curvispinosus | reverse complement strand
GAACTCATAAGGGAGATCTATAGTCGTTTTTCCATTCTTTCTTTCTGCGTCCCGTGGAGCTACGTGTGGAAATCTTTGTCGGTGATTTTCAACTTGGTGGAGATTTAGGACGGTAACATCCGCGAAACTTTGTCTTTGCTAGATGGAGTATTATCGTTGCTTTGTCGTGAGACTTTATTAGCTTATTTTTTAATATTTCTCGTAAACTTCGAAAGTATTAACTCTTTAAAATACAGAGAATTATCGTCCACGAGATATATTCATTAATTACTCGAAAAGAATATTTTGTTTCGCTAATAGAAAAATAATTATTATACAAGAATGGTGGGCTTTGTTATTTTTTATCCATTCTATCGAACTTCCTGCGTATTTCGCTACAATAATTTTCACTTGAATAATCTGGACTGTTTTTTGTTGTCAGGTTATTTCCGTATTGTGTGATTTGTAATTGAGAAGCTCGTGTAACTCAATCTATATTAGCTGCGTTAATAAACTTCGAGTGAGCGTAACATGATGGAAACAAAACTCGCAACAAACCGCGAACCGCGGAGAGATATTGCTCGCTCGTTCTACGGTTTCATTCGTATTGATGAACTTCCGCGAATAAACACTTTCGCGCTGACGAAAGAAAGAATAAAGCAACCGAGGTTGAATAGGAGCGATAAAGTCACGAATGAATTGAGCTACATCTCGCAGAATGGAATCAACTCATGTAAATCAGAAGATAAAGTCAATTACAACAGAAATATCATTCCCCAATTAAAAAGATCTAAGAGACAATCATAAATAAACTAAAATAAAATAAAATACAAAATTAGTATAATAAAAATTAAAATAAAATTAAAAGAGATTATTTGTTAACAACTTATGTTTGCACTTTTCATTATTTGATAAGCCTAATACTTCTAACATGTAAATATCTAAAGCGATGTAAATGTAAAGACAAAATAATTGCATAAAACAGCGAAGGCTATTAAATAGACGAAATGGGTTTGATGCATTTCCCAAGACAATTTATAATACCTATCCCAGATCTCATCTTATCCCTCATGGACGGATAATAGGTAACGACTCAGCTGTGTCTCACGATGGAGTAATAATTTGTATTATTGCATCCCTAGAAACGAGTGATATTGTCAGGTTCGGAATTACGGCAGTTTGCTATCGCCTACGACCCCCTAGTGCCCAATTTCAAAATGGACACCACCACCGCTTTGACGATCCCTTTAGAGGTACGTGAAGTGGGCACCCGACTTTAACAAAATGAATTTTTAAAAAAAGGAAATTGTAGCATTTTCTTTGTAGTTGTTTGTAGTAACAATAATTTCGTTTGTAGTTTTACCGATTTTGCAAAAACAAAGATTTTAAAAAATCACTCTTGCCTAAAATTGAGATATTTGAAATTCGCTCGCGCCATGTGTTTTAGAATCG
>NW_020213603.1:0-7643 GCF_003070985.1 Temnothorax curvispinosus | reverse complement strand
TTTTTTTCTTTTACTTACCGTAATAGATCCAGGAAGTCACAGGCGCGACAGATATACCGCACTTGAAGACGGAGTTGGCATCTTGCGCAAGCACCATGCCAGTGGTGAAGCCGCCGTAGCTCCAACCCCATACGCCAGTCCTGTTTGCGTCGATCCACTTGTACTGCTTCTGCAGAATTCTACGACAAGGAACGTTCTCATGTTCAGAATGACGTTTGCAGCCGGAAACGAAGCAATTTTCGATCACTTTCGGACTACTCACGAGGTGACAGCGATCGTATCTTCAACCTCTACGGTGCCTAGCTTTCGATATATCTCGAAGAGCATGTTGCTGCCTTTATAGGCCGATCCTCGTGCATCGATCCGTGCATAGACCACGTCTCGGCTGGTCGTAAAATAATGCTCGTATCCGATTTTGTGGTCATCGGTGATCCTGGCCGAGTTCGGACCGGCGTAGCTGCGGATTTTAAGGTATTAACCAAATGTTTCAACCGAAACGATAACACAATTCAAAGAATAGCTTTCAGTTTTCATCCCCTCAACATTACGCGGTATTCAATTTTATCCAGAGCTCCGAGCTACAAATGGATAGTATGAATGTCTAAGTAGGTGGAGCGCTCGATACTTCTTAAAAAAGAAGGGAAAAGTAAGCGAGGGTCATTAAAGATAATCGATCGTTGCGAAAGCCCCGGCATGAATCGGCTAAGCAAACAGACCCGATCAGCGGTCCAATTTTAAATGGAGATTGTAATCCTTTTGCGTGCCGATTAATCATAACGTACGCCGATTCTAACTGTGCCGTAGCCACTTAATTATATATACCGTATATACATAACGTACTAGCACATTATCAAAATAATATAAATAAAATATTAATTTCTTTTCGAAATTATGCAGTTAGATTTGCAATTTATAAAGCATTAGACAACTATGGCTTTAATTCAACTCAAACCTTTATGTTTTACAAAACGAAAACGTTCTGTTAAGTAAATTTTTTTTCTTTAACGCTATTGCTTTACTATGTAACATTAATATTTATCGAAATCTACACACAGAAAAATATAAACTACCTGCAAGTTAATATTACTTGATTCAAGTATTTGATAAGTTCATATATGAGCAAATCTACCATAAAGTCGTCATAAGTATCACATTTACTCAAAACATATTCTAGATCTTAGCAAGTTTAGTACTTGAAACAAGAATATTAAATTAATACGAATATTTGGTTTACTTACAATATAGAGTCTACGGAAGAGAAGCATATACTTCAATAAAGATATTACATTTTCTTGAGAGAAGTTTATCCGTTATTTGAATCAAGTAAAAATTTTATTCATCTAGAATAATCGTTTACTTCAAAAAAGAATTTGTATTCTTGATGATTACAATTAATATTATTTTTATTTTTTTAATTTTCTTTAATTCTTTAGTTCCTAAGTGGAATGTAGGTTAGGAGGTTTTCGTGCGCTGTGCGGAGGGGTAGTACTTACAGTTTAGAATATAAAAATTCTTGTCCTCAGGTGGACTTGAACCAGGTTCCTCGTGGTTATGAGTCTGACACTTTATCACTAGGCCACATCTCTGATTATATTCTTAGTGTTGCAGTATCTAGTTTTCACAGAAGTAATTTATTGATTTCAAGTATTTCATATATTCTTACTTAAAGAATCAGTAAATATTCAAATCAAGCTTATGTGGCTTCTTAGATAAAGTTTACAGAATATACTCGAAATTAATGAATCACTTCTGTCAAAACTAGATACTGCAGCACTAAAAATATAATCAGAGATGTGGCCTAGTGATAAAGTATCAGACTCATAACCACGAGGAACCGGGTTCAAGTCCACCTGATGACAGGAATTTCAGTATTCTAAACTGTATCCCTCCGGACCGCGCACGAAAACCTCCTAACCTAGAAGAATGTCGTTCTACAGCCAAGTATTTCATATTCTTACCTAAAAAATCAGTAAATATTCAAATCAAGTTTATGTTGCTTTTCTTAGATAAAGTTTCGGAATATACTTGAAAGAAGAATAAATTCTTCTTTTAAGCACATGATGATAAGCTTTTCTAATACTTATGATGAGTATATTAAGAAACTAATATTAAGAAAATATTCTTTGTTAAAGAAAACTGTTACTCAAACCAAATAAAATAAAATGAGTAATTGCTTTTCTTGGCTATAGAACGATATTTTTCTGTGTGTACACGTGATAATATCATAAAGATACTCGTATAGATATGTATTTGTCTTCATATCAAGCGTGATATAAATAAGCAATCGGGAAATATATATCCTCACAATAAAATTGATTTTATTGTCTAATATACATATGTCGCTAAATTTTATTCACTATAAATTTCGTTTTTTATATTTTTATCTTTATGATCAAAAAGTTTTGTTGCTGAACGCAAAACTTTTTTTAGTCAATTATCACGTGGAGAAATGTTGACTGATATTTTTATGTCGTCTTAGCAAATTTCGTTACTTATTATTCTATCAGAGGAGCTTCGATACTCACACGAATACCAGCAAGGGATACGATTTGTTTTCGTCGAAATCCGGCGGCAGGAGCAATCTGACCCTGCAGTCATAACCGTTCACGGTAATGTTGAAATCTTTTTGTTTCGGCATCAGTTTTCGCGACAAAAGTTTCCTTGTCAGGTCGTTATTGGTCCAAGTCGAGACTGGCTGATGATTCTCGTCGTAAATCGTCACCGTAGTTGGATCAGGCCCGGCACAGGTGAGGGCGTAAAACGATCTCTGGCTCGAGAAAGACGCGGTCGCGTAAGTGCATTTGTTTCCTGTAACATTTAAATTCGTCGGAATGTTTCCACGGAGAAAACCCATTTTCTTATTCTACATAATAAGATGCTCATTCCCGCCGCTTTAATTTTGTCCGATGTTGCCCCCGTTGCTCTGCAGTTATTTCCGCTTTCATTTTCGGATATACATTTTTGAATATATAGGTATATACACGTATGTAATATCGAAATCTGTATAAAATTCTGCTCACCAACGCGGCGTACATTGCTAACTCCTCGTCAAAGAAAACAAGAGGCATAAATTTTGACACTTTCTACTTTTCGCCGAAAGAAATAAATTCCAGCAAACATCATATTTTAACGGATACAGGGTACACCTAGGGGATCGACCGAGATACAGAGACCTCTCATAGACGTTGATTTTTCTCGTGGGTGCAAATAGCCCGGCGAATTAATCTTCTCTACGCGATAGCGCTCCGTCTGGTGAACGCAGCTGCCGCCGATAGCCGGAAAAACTTGCGCGAAAAGTAATATTTCAGTCTCACCTCGTTTACGGGACGAGACGTTTCGCATACAGGAATTAAGATTCCGAATTTTTCGGAATCTCCCCGCGTAGCGATGGGAGGAGATAAGTTCGCGCAAAGATAAGTTCACGCCCGGGTCTATGCGGGAGGAGATTCAGAAATTTTTACTTGAATTCGCGCAACTTTCGGCGCACTGCAGAAATGTGCGAGGAAAAATTGTGGCGATTTTTTACGGGAGCGAGGTTCCCGTAGATTACATCATATAGTCGCTCGCGTAGATCTTTCCCGCGCGAGTCTATCAACCCTCTCCCCCTCGCATATACACATACGCGCGCGCGCGCGCGCGCGCTAAATATTCATGAACTTGCGACTTGCGGCTTTTGTCAGATGAGATTACTCCCGATGGACTTTTCGTTTTAATTGGAACGTGTACCTATCATCTCGAACAAGTTACAAATACCGTTGACGATGAGTCCAGAAATTTCTTTGCCACTTACGGGACTCTCCCGAGTTTCCGGTCTCATTAGATGGTCGGACGCCCCCTGCCGGAGACCTGCCGTTTTGGTCTTTTGTCCGGTTTACGTTTTTCTGTCGCCTCTGCGAGAGGACTATTGTGGTACGTGATGTATGCCTCGTTAGTTTCCCGCGTATCGCAACTGTTGTTCAGCGTGCTATGTTTAGGGGAGAGGGGTTTTAGTGGGTGCAAGCCCCACATAACTCGGTGCGGCCGGGGCCGGTATGCGCGAGGCATTTTCCCTTTTTCCACGGAAACAAAAAAAAAAAAGATGGTCGGACGCGAATCTAAGTAAAACGAACGATCGGACATTAAGAGTTATGAAGTTTTCATGCTTTTTGCGTAAAATATTCCTCCCATGAGAGACGCCGTAGTTTAAATAGAATATTCCGACGACGCTGAACGTTCTCGTGAGATAGGGCCTTCACGTTCGTGCACGTTGCAAGCTCATCATCTAAATTGATGAAAAACGTCACTCTTCTCTTTTTTCCTCTTTCTGTATTTCTCTCTCTCTCTCTCTCTCTCTCTCTCACACACACTCATTCATTCACTTACTCTCTTCTCTTGCTCATATTCATGATTTCGAGGACTCACCTTCCGGCGTTAGCAGCTCGCAGGATATGCAAGTCGGTTCCTGGCTCCCATCCAGAGGCACCGAATACAAATTCCTCTGGGTCGGTTCACCCGGCGCCGTGGCGAGGTAGTAAACTCTGCCTCTGGCCGAATCGACTGCCAGGATCGTGTGAACTTCGGAGGGCCCGGGTGTCAGATCTACCGGTTTAATAAACCGATCGTCCTTGTATTCGTACCTAACGAGACAACAGTAAAATTACGAAAAAAGAAAAAAAGCAAATTATAAAAAATTTTTTACGTTTCGAGATCACTATGTCAAACTTTTCTTTCTGAGCTATACGAGTTTAGAGAAGCCTAATTTGTAATTTATTCAGAACCAAGAAGCAAAAAATTTCAGATTATTCTGAGAATCGTAATTTTTTTCGTTAATTTATAAATATATTTTTTTTTATAAATTGCCTAATATCTCACCTGTCTATATGACGGAATCTGCCGGCACTGGTGCCAGAATCCTCTCGCCGTAAATACAAAACATAATTGCCGGTTTTTATAGGGATATTCGGTTGAAGCCAGCCCTCGGTCTCCTCGTCGAAAAAAACCAATTTGATATCCCCTTGTGTGTTGTACATCGTCAGCTGGGATTGGTTCTGTACACGGTTCGTCCATGTCGTGATCACGTGTGTTTGGTTCCACCAGTTCACGTTATATAGAACGTTATCACTACGAATGTGAATGCCAAGTAGCAATATGTTAAACATGATCGTAAAATCGTCTGAAGATCGTTACGGAGATACTTGTTGTTAATAGGAAAACTTGCCTCGTAACCACATCAACGGGCGCTTCCAAGGTGACTGCTTCTGACGATGGATCTGTCAAGTCGATCACCGATAGAGTTACTGTCGGATTCGGTGTACCTACCTGTGAAAATATGTATATGATTTTTTTTTCACTGATATAAATGATCTTGCAAGTTACATGTTACATGACATTATAAAACACTTCAGAATAACGCCACTCTAGCGCCCCCTAATTTTGACAATTTTTTATTGTTTAAAAATGAAACGTTTTATTTAAACGTGCACCATTTTTACAAAAAATGATATTTTTTAATATCCGTACGTACTTCCCGAGCTAATCTTATATAAAACTAAAAAATTTTTGGTTTTTGTTCCAGGTCGAAAATTGGAGGAGAAATTTTTTCGGCCGCAGAATACTTCTGGCTTTCTTTGCTGAGCTCTGACGCCGCCATTTTGTAAAAAAAAAATTGAAAAAATTGTGAACACACACTTTAAATTCAAGAAAATAATAAAAAATAATTTAAGTTTCTGAAGAAGTTTGTAAAATATCAAAAAATTGTTTTTATTTTCTTAAATAAAATGTATTTTTACACATATATCACTGATAACTGTAACTTGAGAGAAAAAAGATTATAGCTTAAGTTCTGAAATTTTTGAGAGGAGATTTTTACGCTTTTAGAAGATATGAAGCGAAATTGAAAAAGAATTTTTCAACTCCGTACATGATCTCAGAAATGCAGCTTTTTTTTATCAGTTTTTCACAGCCGACTTTCAAATGGTACCACATGGTGCAGAAGCATCACCGAGGAAAAAGCTTGAAGGGATTTGAAAGTTGAGACTTCGGGGCTTTAAAATATCGTTTTTTAGAATCTCTTTACCACCATTTCTCGCATAAATACATAAATTTGTACTTTATTTTTGTCACTAATTTAAAGTGAATCGTAAATGGAATAATTAAATATATTCGATATAATATAACTGAAATAGTTATGATTTGATTAATCCGAGTGATTAACAGATAGTAGTTAACAAAGAGAGATATGCTTGTTGCTGTTGATAAATGAGGGTCTGATATAGGGCGAGAAATGGTTTGCGGGCTTTTTTCACGGAAGATTGCGCTGCTGCCAGTGCACTTTGACAATTGAATTATCCGTACGTGCCGACACATGCACGCGGAAAATGGATCTATGGTAGAGTAAGTTCGAGTTAAACGGAAGAACGACGGTCCTTCCAACTCGTTACGACAATAACCGATTTTGCCGAGTGGAGATGATTAGTCGAGTTCTCAATGGTGACTTATCAATATTATCGTGTCGGGATAATGCAAATATTTTTAGTAACGATATCGCTGAATTATTGATAAGATAGTAATAATTTGCAATGTACAATCAATAGCTGACAGTTTTTGTTGCATAAGCAGAGAAGAGAAAGACATTTAAAAGATACTATCGATTTTAGAAATGTTGAAAAAATTTTCGAAATATCTATTTAAAAATATTACAAAATAAGTATTCTCAGTCTTCACATATTTATAGATTTAGAGACGTTTTTGAAGTAGGTTCTCACCTTGGGGTACTTTATTCTCACTTCCGTAGGATATTGGTCTTCAAGAGAACCAGGGATGCCATAATGAAAAATGGCCATGTCCTTTACTTGAGTATCGTTGAAGGTTGCAAAGGCCAAATATCGTCCATCCGGTGAATACCACGTCGCGGTCGGAGATCCAAATACTTCCTCTGTAATCAACATTTGCGATTATGTTTGTCATTTGCAATTATCCGACACAGATAGACGTGATGTTTACACTTCGCGATGTATAATTCTTCTTCGGATTGGATATATATTTTTTAAATTATATATAGATATATTTTTTTCTTTTTAAACATAATATAAAACGTTTTATAATATATTCATGTATCATAAAATACTTTTGATAAATATTAAAATTATTTTATGTAGATATTTGTTTGCGTCACAGAAGACAGGTTTACCTTCATATACCCAGTCCGGAATTCCATTGTAAATGATTCCGGGTTCGCCACTAGTCGTCAATCTTCGTACTACATTCTGGCTGCGATTGAAAGTCATATGATAAATATCGTTATCGAGAACGTAAACTAAGTCACTGCCGATCGGTGACCATAATGCCAGCGAGATAAAAGCTTCATTCGCAATCTCTTCAAATGTGCTGTAAATATATAGGACAATTTTTGTTACAAGTATTTTCTTACGATGGAAGAAGAAAGCTCGTTTAAAAATATTTACGCAGTTGTAAACGCACAAATTTTTATATCAGTTGTGACTGAGATAACGATGGAGATGGAGATACCTAACAACGATTGAACCAACGATTAGAAAATTGGATAGATTCAGTGAAATTGGATTGAAAAAGACATGAAGAATGTTGTGTTATGCATTTTGAGACACCTGTACATATGGCAAAAGAAATGCTCATTGAAATAATAA
>NW_020213602.1:3077-4558 GCF_003070985.1 Temnothorax curvispinosus | reverse complement strand
ACCGCGTGTAATCGTCGAACGTTATCGACCTGGCTACGACGTTACTCGTAACACCTTTAGCCTTTTTCGTATCTTTCTTACCGTCCACTCGCAAGGCGTACATCTTTGCTCTAAGCCCGACGAATTCGGTCATTATCGCACCGTTATTTTCGTCTTTCATTAAGCCCGGAACTTTTTTATTGACGAGTGGGATACCGTACGTATTATCAATCGCGTAATTGCTAGTGTCAAATCTATGAATGTGGCGCTTCATGATATCATACACATCGTCGCACTCGATGTGATAAATGAGACTGTCAGTATCGGTGTACGTGACTTTACACTTGTCGCGATACAACGGTAACATGTACTCGTGATGAAATTCGTACAAACATGTCTTGGATATATCGAGGATGCACATACCCACATAGATTGGTTTGTCGAATTTCACCTCGAGTTTTCGCATTTCTATTGCTACTAAATTCTCCGAAAAGACGCTTCGGCTATGAAAATTTGGTTTCGCAATCATAGCCTCCGCGCCGTACCTACCCTCCCAATGAGTCACGAGTCGCACGTCAACGTGATTGCGCACATTCTCCATGGTTTTGCCAAACACGGCATTGTTCATCAATTTGTATAAATTTTTCTCGAAATCATTGTTGGCCAATGTTCTAAATTTCGTATTGAGGTCTATATAATCGCGAAGCCATGGAGATTGCGCGAATTTCAGTATACGGTGAATTTTTGATATACGGAGACCGTGACGAGTACACTGCTGCAGGTTGCGATAATGTATTACATAACGTTTCTTATCGTATAATGTTGCGAGGAGCTTGTCCTGCCGCTTGCCTGGTGGTTTATCGCGCGTCGGACAGAACGGTAGGTCAGTGTGCGCGTCGTGAAGATGTTGCGGATACTCCAAGTCGACTTCGAGAATGTAGCCTATCGAGGAATCCAACGCGACATCCATAACATTAAAATCGGTTACGTCGTTGACCCATTTAAAATCTGCGTATGGCAATGGTTGACTCATTGCCCAGCCGTATAAGTTATTTACATCAAAATACATGAGGTACGACGACGGTTTCGATGGATCGTACGACTGCATGTACTTGTTGTTGGCCAGCGCGTATCTGTTTGAACATTGACTCAAACCGCCGCGTATACCGCGTTCGATAAACATGACCATGTCAATGTCGGTGAGCAATTCGAAATTGATGTGTGTATGCTTCAACATAGCATCCCACGTAAAACCCGGTAGAGTATAATAATACGCTGGATCGAGTCCATAACTCGCGACGCAACTATCGCGAAAATTTTCAAAGATATCGGCCAACAGCAAGACATCGGTCTTGAGATATAAATCACTGTAATCACCGAGCGTTCGAATAGAGAACCGCTGCCAGACGTCGACGGCGTGCGCGTAATCGCTCTCGGATACGGTGTCACCTGTCAATGAACTGTAAAACGAGTCGCGCGGTGGTAAACACAAGTCCTCCAAT
>NW_020213602.1:0-2977 GCF_003070985.1 Temnothorax curvispinosus | reverse complement strand
CAATATTCGCAGTTTATCCTTGCTGAGATAAGATGCCAATTTGTCGAGACTAGCGGTGAGAAACTTGTACGAATCGATAAATCGCAATTTGACGCACGTTTTCTTATCTTTATCTTCGGTGCTTTGAACGTTTTTTGTAAACGAAATATATTTTTCTTTTGTGATCGGGAGTAAATCTACATGTCCTTCGTATGCTGTTGCTATTTCAGTTATAATAAAATGTGCATCGTATCCCGATAAATTATGAAACACTATGGGAATGCAATGCGAATCTTTATAATTCAGATTGCACGTCGAATGCGCGGGACCTCTGTATCGACCGGTCAGGTGACAATGGTCGCGTACTCGCACGTCGTCTGGCTCGAACGGTTCTTCGCACACGTGACAGCGCGTTGCGCTGTTAAACTTTTCCCACTCGTCTCGCGTGAAATTTGCCATGGGTACATTAGTGGACAAAATGGTCTTTACGTCGTGAGCTAAACGTCTTAGCTCCTCGGCGAACCACGCGACGCAATCCTTATCGCGACAAAACCGATACATAGATAACGACTCGTCGTACGAGCAACGCACGTAGTACCCTATGCTAAACACGCGATGATGTTGATATGTGTACCTGGACGTTTCCGGATCCGCTTCCATCTTCTCCAGGGTACACTCCAGGTCGGCGTATACGACAAACGGAACTCGTTCTTTCCTGTTGTGATTTTTAAAGGCCAACCACTTGTCGTTATCGCTCGGTAACTTGATCGCGCAGTCATTCATCTCCTGACAGTCGACGGTGTGGGCAGCCAATTTCTCGTTGGAGCTGAAGTAGTGCAAACATCTGCAAAAAAAAAATTAACGCAAATATTATAAATTTTTTATACACAAAATATTCTATATATTATTAAAAGAACTATAGGTACTTACCGATCGCAAAAGTATTTCCGACCATAGTGTCGGTTGATTTGCGAGCTCACGAGGCGGGACAGGTTCTTGATCCACGCAAAATGTCCCACGTTGTCGTTGCACATACAGCACATACAGCAGATTTACGTGTCTGTCCATCTTTCGGTCAGTAACACGTATTGGCAAGATAGCAAGTTCCTTGTTTTTTTTTTCGATGCTGTACACGTTGATGGAGATGTTGTTGTGATTTTCAAATTTTTTAATTTGATCTAACGTCATTGGAAATTCAATGTCTTGGAGATTTAGCACCGACGTGTAATGTGGATACGACGATTCCCGTTCTGCATGTCTCTCGGCTGGATGTAGAGCAGCCGTCACTGACCATGCGAAACATGCATTGTCTATTGATCGCACGTTTATCACCGCCTTCTTCTTTTTAATTTCTTGCGGTATTTCCACAAAACACCCCGCGTGCAACGGATTGTATTTGTTCACGTTTACCATTAAATTGTGTATACGCGACAACGCCCATCCGCTATCACGTTCCTGGAATTCCTCCAGCTTTGCTAAGGTAGGCTCGATGACGTGTTGCTTGTACCACTCGTGCAGATTGGACTCACGAAAGAGTTCACAGTTTCTCGTTGCGATACTTTTATTGGCGCGTTTGTCACCCGCAACAAATTCACCATTAAACACTGTGTTAATTTTTACATTGTCATGTCGTTGCATGACGTTCTGCACACGATCGAGTACAATGTCTCTCGCATTTATAAGAAATTGACGAGGGTCGATGTGTTTGGAATTTATCACCGCACCAGTCAATATACGGCTTTCAAAAGCCGGATCTATCTCGCGCCATCTGAGTCCTGTCGCACTCGCACTGTATCCCGCACCCACATGTACGAAACGTTGACGTACCGAGTCTTTCAAACCTTCGAGTCTTGCGATACAAGCGACCAATGACTGTTTGAGACCGATCGATGACTGATCGATTGATAATCGTGGCCGTTTAATTCGGCTTTGTTCTTCCAACGATGCGATAAACTCGTCGCATCGTTGCTCCCACGCGGCAAAGTTTTCCCTCGAATTTAACAGGGTGGATTGCTCCAACAACTCCTGCTCCATGTTATTGCACGATCCTCTTGCTAACGCCATTTGTTGCACTCACGACTTCCAGTTCTCGACTATTGAGCGTATCCCCTAGATTCGTCATTTTATATTCTACTAATGATGCATCGTTTGCTTATCATATCTAATTTCATCTCAGCAGCCATACATCGGCGCTATTTGCAAAATTTGCAGTTTTGCACGTGTTCGATGAAATCATTGCGAGACACGTACGTTCACGAAAACGCGCCATTGACTTTTGGTGATTTGATCTGTATCAATGCAGCAGCCGTACATCGGCGCTATTTGCAGTTTTGCACGTGTTCGATGAAATCATCGCGAGACATGTCGCGACATGTTCTTCAAAACAATAACGCTTCATTGAATTATGCGAAATTGCAAATTTTGCAGTTTTGCACGTGTTCGATAAAATCATCGCGAGACATGTCGCGACATGTTCTTGTAAACAATAAGCTCCATTAACTTATGCGAAATTGCAAAATTTGCAGTTTTGCACGTGTTCGATGAAATCATCTCGAGACATGTATGTGGATTGTGGTGGTGGTGGTCACTCTGCAGCAACGACGCTTGGCTGAAATGCAAACTTGCATTTTTAAGATTGCAGAAAAAATATTTGCGAAGATTCTAGAGCGCAGTCGAGTTACTCGCGCAGTTGAGAGTTACTTGCGCAGTTGAAAGTTAATATATCTGTAAAAAATACAGTATGGGAACGGACAGACGCTATTGCTCGTCGATGGTGCGTTTGCTTCGTGGCAGAGAAGTTGGATTTCGAAACGTATTTACTGGCAATGACACATGGTGTCCCAAGCATTCTGTATTGCATATCACTAGAACTGAACATAATTGGGAGGCTCTGGACTCATACGTTAAAACATGTTGGTGTATGGTTCGTGGCAGTGTTCGTAATGTTTATGATGAAGGATCAACACATGGGATTATCTGGAGATCACTCGTGCCACAT
>NW_020213601.1:0-1371 GCF_003070985.1 Temnothorax curvispinosus | reverse complement strand
CCGTGAATGTGAATTTGCGAGTTTCATGCGGACGCAAAATGCTCTGCAAGCGACCGCATGTGTGCGATATGTAACTTCAAAAGCTGGATTTACTAGCGAATTAGTACGCCGAAATTCTGATAATTTAGTTGGACGTCGACGGAGAACCCGCATGGGATTCGACGTGGAATTTCGATTTGGCCATATGTAAATACTGGACGATTCGTGCATTAGAAATTGAAATTTCGTACGGTCTCCGCGTAAGAAAATGTCTCAATAATGATTAATATTGCGAATAAAGGAAATAAATTATATAAAATATATAATATACACAAGTTATTTAATTTTTTGCCCTTAATTGAACTATAATACTGATTCTGCAATAATTAAAATGTCAAGACAAAATAATGCGATTCTAAAATACAGTAATATTTAGAATTTTATTATTTATCTAAACTAAATATTTATTTATCTAAACATAAGAATTTACCTTGAACATAAGATTTGAAGCGGAATAACCTAATAAATCATATAACTTGATTATTTTTAGTAATATTCTAATAATAACTCATCAAAGAATTAAAATTCTTCTCACTACTGCTATTTTGATTGATAAGCGAGATCAGAAACAAGAATATGTATATACCATCAAAATGTTTTTCAATAAAATAGTGTTTGTAATCGATAGAACAGATTTGTAAAATATATCGAAAACTCATCCCCTTTTGTTTGGATAATCAACAAATAACTCAATTTATGTCGAATTGAATTATGTCTAATCAAGGACAAAAACAAACTGTTTGACAGCTGCCGAATTAAAAAAACATTTGCTTTTACACATTAAATTATAACAAAATAGGAGTTTTCGGTATATTTTAACACTATGACAATTATTTTAAATATAAAAACACTACACTGAAACAAAAAATGACTGTAAGTTGCAAGAATAATTTAGCTTTTTAACATTATTTTTCACGTCTTGTAGTTCATAATTTTGTCAAGTGTAATGCTGTGTGTACTGTCAACGTTTAGCAAATATAATTTTAAATCCTATTTCTTCTTAGCGTTTTAGTATATAAAAGCTATAACAACAAGAGAAGATCTACTCGACATATATTCGCACAATGAGTTCACCTACTTACTGGTCTTAGAAGAATCACCCTTATATGCAGTCTATCATATAAAAGCTTGAAAGCCGTTTATTCAACGATGGTAAATGCAAACAACATTCGGTTTCAACGAGAATCTCAGATACGTCCATCCGACCGACTTCGAGGTTAATTGCTATTTCCTCTCGTCCCGTACTTAACCCTTTGCCTGGGACAAAACTGAGGAGAAAGCGCGCGAGAGAGAGAGAGAGAGAGAGAGAGAGAGAGAGAGAGAGAGAGAGAG
>NW_020213600.1:0-1178 GCF_003070985.1 Temnothorax curvispinosus | reverse complement strand
ACAAATCAATAATTATTATAGTACAGTCCTTTCCTGGTATCGATGACTAAATGAAAGTGAAATTCACAGAAGCTTTGTTTCTATATATAATCAGTTTACTCATAAAGGAAATATTTTATAGTACTTAATCTCAGAGTTTCTATTAACGTAGTCAACTTAAAAAAGGGGACATGTAGTTTCAGGATAGGACTGTTCAACAAAGAAATCAAATCAATCAGCATATAAATTCAAACATAAGTAATATAGGTATTGAATCCATGTATCAATCTGTGAGTCGTAATTATAGCCTATTTCGCTTTAACTTGTTAAAGTTTATCATATATCGACATCTTCTATAAAGCTAATAATTTTCTTTTAGCCAAATCCTTTCTTTGATACAAAATTACAAAGTATAAGAATTTCTCAATAGATAGCATTCACAAATCTTATTGAATCGATACATTAATTCAGAATAGCAGAAACAATATATTTGATCAGTCAGAGTTAACACAATACGTAGTGAAATACTCATTAAATCAAGAAATTAATGCTCACAGAAAAGCACAGAAATGAATTTGATAATAACGCAAGAGAAGAATTATGTCTCGCATAGAAAGCAATTTCATTGAATACTTAGTTTAAAAGAAATAGAGAAAATGTTCGCAAGGTAATATAATACATCATAAATACGTAATAAAGTTTGTCTTTTACAATTCACGAAAAAGGGTTGCAACCGTACAATAAGTGAATTTATTTTGAACTGAGCTCAGTATTCTAATTTGACTCGAAATGAATTTGTGCACAAACCTGAAATAAGAGAAGATGTTTTCTTCTCAACACGCGAGACTAACAAGGATAACCCTCAGATGAATTAAGGATACTTTGATCAGAATCCTTAACGTGACGTTAGATGAAACTCTAACGTCTCTCCTCAGATTGTGAAATAATTGGTTACCTTGATTGAAGAGCAAATGAGAACTTATAGCTAGTCTTACAGAACACGCCACAGATAGCCTTTTCTCGATGTATGAATAGCTGCTCGCATTCAGCTTGAACAGAATTCCTCGAACGTTGAAGAAAATGGCTTCCTTCCTTCCTTCCTTCCACGTGCCGGCATGGTTCGCCGGGACGTATATCCCTGGATTTCTCTCGAGGACGTTTACGATGTAACGTATATCGCGTTGAGTAAAATAATTAAC
>NW_020213599.1:249-1389 GCF_003070985.1 Temnothorax curvispinosus | reverse complement strand
CACACACACACACACACACACACACACACACACACACACACAATCATGATTATTCCTCGGAATAAAATTTCAGAATTAAAAATAAAAAATTTCAATATATTAGATTGGTCAATAAATCTGTGCGGTTTTTCACTTATAAATTTTATTTAGAAAAAACTGCACAGACTTATTGGCCAACCTATAATATATACTCGTAATTTTAAATATAATAATTGAAAAGTTTCGTATACAAAAAATCGATTAAATGTACCCTTTCTTGTAAAAGATGTAAAGATAAAATTTTCTATATAGAGTTAACTACTATAATAAAATTTCTTTATTCGCACATATGTACTTTATATATCTCGTATTTCAGATATAACAATATTATTTAACAAACCTATCTATAATCTCGAGATCTATAAGTAGTCTTTTTTTATGTGATTGATGAACTTTTTGCAAAAGACAGAAACGTACTTGGATTCACTTGTTAATCATAATATTGACAATGCCAGAAGAGCTGAGATTGCTAAACACGGACTTTAAACCACGTGCCAACGCGAGCTTCTTTGAAGGATTAACTCATATGGTGATTGATCGCAGTCACTTTCACCTTTAGAGATAAAAGTATATAATTTAAAATGAAACATATGGCTATCAACTAAAAAAGAATAAACGAATAGTTAAGTTGTTCACTTTCCAGCAATCTCATCG
The DNA here is from genome assembly GCF_003070985.1 of Temnothorax curvispinosus. Lineage (NCBI taxonomy): Eukaryota > Metazoa > Arthropoda > Insecta > Hymenoptera > Formicidae > Temnothorax > Temnothorax curvispinosus. The sequence goes on along the minus strand of NW_020213599.1, from coordinate 696 downwards.
TGTGTTGATACCATTATTTTTCCGACAATGTAAGGAACAAACATATAATAAATACTCTGAAATATTGCAAATTCGTAGTATAATTAATAAAGCAAATAGTGAAAGAAACAACACATATGTTTAAAATGAAGAAATATAAAAATTTTGTTAAAAAATAAAGGATATCCTGTAGTAAGAATTAAATGACAACCAAACATATAAATAATGTTTTGATATGAACGTAGTATCCAAAATGTTTTCGAATAATAAATACGGATACAATAATGACAGCGCACATATACAAGTATAATATAAATTAACAAAATTTCAATAGATAATAGATATTCTGGAGTAATAGTAATAGCAATAGGAATAGAAAGTCAAAATATTCCAAAATGAATCTTAGAATGACGATAATTAATTGAATATAAGCATAAGTATGAAATCAGCGAATATGAGCACAGGCGA
>NW_020213599.1:0-239 GCF_003070985.1 Temnothorax curvispinosus | reverse complement strand
TTGAATATAAGCATAAGTATGAAATCAGCGAATATGAGCACAGGCGAAAATGAAATAGCATAAATATTATAACATGACAAATAAAAAAAAATATCCAGAGTAAATTTTAAAAAATGGTAAGGCCAACGTAATTTTAATAGATTATAGATATTCTGGAGTAATAATAACGGAATGCTTCAGAATGTATCTAAGAATGACGATAATTAACTAAATATAATCACAAGTATGAAATTGGCAAG
>NW_020213598.1:0-1119 GCF_003070985.1 Temnothorax curvispinosus | reverse complement strand
TCAAATAATCCATAAAATTAAAAAAATTTTTTTAATTGTTTGCACATTGACCGTTATTGTACAAAATTTTCTTATTTCGTTCCACTTCTAAGTCATAATAATAATTGATGACACTGATTAATCACGCGAATTATTTACGCTTGTGCATTTAATTCGCTAACGTTCTTATCTTGACAATCACGTAATAATAAGTTTTGACAAATGACCGCGGAAGCCACGGCTCGTCACTTATCTTGCGTTTGTGAGCTTTAAAATTTCTGTATCCCTTCTATTCTACGCCATTGTTTTCGTTCCTTCCCCACTCGCGTCAATTCTACCCTACCGTTACACCTCTCGCATGAGAGGAGAGGGAGAACTCATCCCTCGTTGGAGGGGCAGCACAGTGACGTCATTGAGATAGGGGTGGAAGCGGTGGCGAGGCGAGAGGACGAAGTGTATGACGAAGGGTGGTGGAAGATCGTGGGGCGGCCGGTAGGGGTTGCCGGGTAATGCCGGGTGATGGCAATAGGGTGAATGACCGACCTAGACTCGAAGTTAGGGGTGTGCAATGTATGAAACTACCCGTAATAGCAACCCTCCTTCAAAGCGATCTGCAAGGGTAGGTTTTACACCCTCTCTTCCTTCGCTGTGCCCCGTGCTCTCTAAACGGCGCTATGTATATCTCTGTGAATGTGTGTATGTATATGTATGCGCTATGTGGGAAAGATCGGGCGTGTAACTCAGGAGGGTTGTGGCCGCTGCACGGTTAGCGCAAGAGAGTGTGCCAAAAGCACATTTTTTTTCGTAACATTGAACACATGTCAAAGTCGTTGATGTTAAAGAGCGAGCGAACGAAGACGCGAACTTCGTCTATGTTGTCGAGATTTACGAAACTCGATTTTTTTACTCCGCACAATATCTTATGCAAGCTGCTGCTATCGTGTGAAAAATTTAATCTCCTAAACAAAGTTTGATTGTATAATTCAATATTATCAGAGTAACATCGATTTTTTTAGCAATTCCACATAATTTTTGCCTAGTGGAAACATCTGAAGAAATTATGTAAATTATATTAAATTTTACAATATTTCCATAATTTTTTATCTCTATATTAGAGCACAGTCCAAAATTTCAATATGA
>NW_020213597.1:46639-61228 GCF_003070985.1 Temnothorax curvispinosus | reverse complement strand
TAGAATTGGGAATAAATCTCAAAGTGCACGCATCTTAAACGCGGCCGTCGCTCTTCGAGCTAATCGAAATCCGAGATAACTGCGACCACACGTGTAAATGCAATTCATCAATAATTGCGCGTTAAGCACGCGCGAAACCGCGTTGTAGAGCTACAAAAGGTACACAAATCGAAAGAAGCTATATATATTTGCGCTAGCGTGCCTCGAACCCCCTTATTGTGCGGTTCTCTCTTTTCTCTTTTTTTCTTTCCCTTCTCTCTTTTTATCTCTTAGACTCTTCCTTTCAGCGATCTAATTTTCACATCGTGAAATGATCAAAATGATCCTGCGCGCGTATGCCTGAGGCTTTCGATTTAAAGGAGGATGCGAAGTCACCTGGGCAAGACTGATCTTTATCGTAACGAACTACAAGATACGAAATGTTTATTCTCTTTCTTCCTTTTTGTCTATTTTGTTTTCTCCTCATTATATTCTTTCTTGTTCTTTCTGATTTCTATTTGAGGCGCATGTAAGCGCGCTTAAAAGAGGATAGTGCGATAGAGTCTTTCATTGATGAAGAAGAGCCGCGTAAAAATGCATATGTTCGTGGACGAAATGAGTTAAGTAACCGGGCAGTTGGTTAACGTAATCCATCGTTTCATTAATTAACGTGTAGTTAATTAATCAAGCGACTGGTCGCATTGATTAAAATTTAATGAGCGATTAAGTTAATTACGCGTGAAAAATTGTGAACGCGCGATTTTTGGTTCGCAATTATGTTGAGGAACGAGGTGCAATGAGAGAAAGCAATTGATCTTTTTTTTTTGTCGGCTAGTCATTGGGCAGCTCTACGAGATATTAAGTGTACTACAAAGCTGTGATTAAAGCCTCCGTGCATATGACCGCGCAGCTCCTAATTATAGTGATATAAATATATATATATATATATATATTTTGTAGTTTATTATAAATATGTAAGTAAAAGTGAAATTAGATAGCCTTAGGAATATTTAAACATCGCAGTTCCGGTCGATCGGTTAATTATTCACTCACGATCTCTTTCTTTTTTTTTCTTTTCCCTTTTCTTCGTTTTAGACGCATACCTTCGCAGTGTTGGGCAAAGACATATATATGTAGGTATCATAAGTTATCGGGAGGACTCGCAATTTGTGCGAGTGTTTAAAGAGAGTTTTATATATATACGAGTGCGCGCGGGGCGCGGGTTTACGTTTTATAAATTTTTATATAACGATCGTACTGTTTGAAATAGATGCTTGCTTTTTCAGAGAAACTACTCTTATCTTATCTAATGCGCTTTAAGCTGATTTATTTGCCAATCCGAAACGAATTGTCAGTCGTTGATGCGCGCAATTTACGAAGGCTATTTGTTTTTCTGTTTATGATATTTAAATATGGTCGCGCAAATAGGAGATAATGTACGTGCGTGCATTCGTTTAATCAGCAAAAGAGCTTGTTTACTTGCGTTCTTAAACGTTAAGACTGGAATTGCACAAAACGATTGTTTCGAAATTTCAATTACGGGCGACAAATTCGCAATCTAAAAAAAGATCGCGCTCGCCAACGGCAACGATTCCCAATGCTTAGAAAAATGCGAGCGTCGCGATTGCATCTCTCCAGTGAATGCGATGACCGGCAAATTTCAGCCAGAAACGATCGTAGTCAGTAACATCAGCGTCCTGAAAAATGTAGTGAGATTTTTAACTGTGTTAGCTGTTAGCCAATACGTATAGAATTAGGAGCTATTTCAGACAGTATGTCGCGTACATATAGGCTGTATGCGTATATTTTTTAGGATTGCCCAGCACTGACGTATCGAAACTCTCGAATCCGGTAAATAACGATCTCACACACACCGACCGCTTTTTTTTTCCTCGCGGACGTATCTTCGAGTTCTGGTATTCGCGACATGTATATCAAAAAAATGTGTATTTTCGTAAGAAGGAAGGGAGGGTGGGGAGGTGGAAGACAGGTCCTTCCTTCGGGAGAGCCCTCGTCGGACCAATACATATGTATATATGGCAGATAAAAATGAAGAAAAAAAAAGAAAAAAAAAGGAAGATGACGTTTCTGCGGCGCTTCTAAAGCGCGGAAAAAATACGTCTACAAGTGCTATATATACTTACACATAACGCGCGAGACGAGCGAATACTTCGACGTAGAATGCGAGATTGCACATTTTCTTTGTTCATTCACCTCGATTTTCCTGCCTTCCCTGGTGTCCATGTCTACAAATTTTTTTCTTTTTAGTTATCAGACAATTTCGATGCTTTTTATTACCCCCTTTTTTTATTTAGATAAGCGTGAAAGATCTTTTAATTTTATGTATGATTAAGTATTCGAAATGATTGTCTTTGTCAAAAGATAGCGTGCTAAGTCGCGGATATGTGTATTTATGATGGAGATAACTCTAACGCCTGACCGAAATCGTAGATGATTGACATTAAAAAGTTCGAGAATTGTAATATCAACTCTTTGTTCTACTTTCCTCCCGCTCGTGACTAAGATGGATACTCATTGGCTTATTTCTGTTCTCTACGACTGATATTCCTTATGACGTCTTGGAATTATTTCCGGTATTTCGAAAGTCGATTATCGTCGCGACGGAGACCTCGCACGACTTAATATTAATTCGCTCTTTCCACTTTGCGTTACAACGTCAGAGATCAATTGATCTTACATCAATCATCGATCTGGCGTAAGATTGCTAAGATCAATCTTATTATTTGTACGAAAAATTCGACGTTAGGGTATCCTGGTCATCGTATTATCGAGGATGCGAGAATATGTGACAGGCCGTCGCGAATCGCAATGAAAGGGAAAGAGACGACTCGTGAACTTTGCAATTTTGAAAATTCTGAGAGCACCTTGTAACATAGTGTAATCGATAAGGGAATCAAAAGACGTATTGCGCTGGGGAGACAGGGGCGTAAAAGCTTCCACGTGAAACGGTTCGGCAAGTTACCGCGTAGCGAATTTCACGGTTCTTTGCGAGCATTGGCGATTTTATTACGAATACGAGAGATCGAGAGCGACTTTTGTATCCTCAAGTCATGCAGTTTTATCTGAATAGTAATCGTATGTTAATTCCCGTCATTGCGATAACGAGCGTGTTTAGCTGAAGAAATTGTTATAGCTTGTGATACTCGATATATATAATCTGCTGGATCTAATGATCGATTCGATTGCCATTCAGCTCCTGCACAAATGCTGTCTTCGCTGAATATGCGTTAATATCTAACGACGTCGTTAGGAAATACACAGTAGGTACTGGTCTTTTTTACGTAAACGTGGCTAGGTTTCTTCAACAAAATTTCAACCGCGCAAAAATCGACAAATGACAAACGAACTTTCTATATTTTTGTGGTTTTATGAAATTATTGTACGGAGAGCAATACAATAAGGGGCAGCGATTATATTCTGAGTTTTCGATTCTGGGTGAAACAATATTCACGTGAAGAATATTAAATTATTTGACCTAATAACAACAATATTCGTGAAAAATTGTAATACATGAAGAAATGTAATATAAATCATTATATGTAAAGCATTAAATGTAAAAGAGATAGTATCAACTCATTTTGTGAATGTTTTGCTGCATATTCTTAACGTATGCAAAACGCGTCTGTTAACCAAGTATTTTGGACAATATGTCTTTGTGATGAAGATACATTTTATAAGTTTCCGTAAAAAAGTCATGTACAATATACTTGCTATTAAAAATTGGCTGGTCAGATTTATGTCTGTGATTATATTTTATTACATTAATTTACATTGCCAGTGGCATTAAAAATTTTTATTTGGAATCGGGAGCGCAAAGTTGATATTTAATTTAATTTTAATTATGGTATTTAATTTTAACTTCCGAAAGATATACGAGCAACAAAAATGTGTACTCATGTAAATTTTTATCTAACATTAGTGATCATATCCTGTGATTTTATATTAAATTTAGTGCTACTTAGTTTCCAGGATAGCGATATTCTGCAGTGTAATCGTTATATTATCTATCCACATTTTTTATTTTGCAGTGCGGAAGAAAGACGATTATTACAGATAATAGTAAACGAGCGATAAAGAATGGGTAATCTAGCTATCTATAAATAAAGATTTTGAGATTGCTGTATCGTTTAGCTTTTCGCGCATTTGAAATATAAATGCTGTTATTTGCCATTCATTACAGTATTAGGTATTTTCTCACATTTTTATTATCTAAGCAACTTGTAAAGAAATTAGTTTTCAAAATTCATTATATAGGGTAAACTCGGGTAAGATGGCCAACCTATGTTCTTTCAATCTATAGCTCGCCATGAAACATCGAATGAACACGGGTTGGCCATCTTTCCTGTATAGCCATCTTACCCGAGTTTACCCTATTTATATAATATCAATGAATAATATTCATTATATATTTAATGTTATTGTATTTTGTAAAATATATAATAATTTATATAAAATATTTGTATCTAATGAATCATTTACTATAATTTATGAGATTATGCATATATAGGATATATATCCTACAGTCTAAGGATTTGTTTTATGCAAAGCATAGATTCATGAAATTCTTCCGCACTTTTCTCAAATTATCGTGTCAATGACGATTAATTAATTTTTACTACAATATCTCTGTCATTTCATAAAATTGATAGCTGTGTTATATTGGAAGAGATGTAAATGAGAGTTATCTTTAACGACTTTATTTTTAGATTCTTCCATCGTTATTATGTTCAGTTCTCGCTAAAAAAAAAGTACTAAAAGAAAAGTTATTTTAATCAAATGCATAATAAAATAATTTATTTTAATTTGACCGATAGATAAATTAATGAATGAAGATTCGAGGTATTAAAGATTGGAGTATCGACACTTATAATTATCTTTTTAAATTATTTCTTGCTATCGTGAAAATTTAATTGAAATACCTCATAAACTCTTCCTTATAGATATATAATTTTACGCTCATTTCTCAGTGACGTTGCTCTCTTGCGTTTGAACATGATAGATCGGTGATATTGATAGCAAATGCAACTAGCGATCGCAATGCGTTAAACAACAAAAATCATCATGCGTTAAATTAAATGAATGTCAGTTTGTGGATTCTAGGATGCCATACAGTCATGGAGATAAGAAGATTTCGAGTCATGACAAAAATTGGTTTTACGTCGAGGGTGGAAAGGTGTTGATGTTAAGTTATCTGCGTAATTTGCAAAATCTTACACAATCGTATTTAGAATAAGAAACAAAAAATTTTAAATATTTTACTATATTTTGGAATTCTCAAGTCGTATCTTTTCTAGTAGTATAGTATATCCCATTAGAACATTTATTTATATACTATGTTGTTTATGTGTAACATATGCAACCATATGTTTCTATAATTTAATAATGAAATGAGGAATGAAATATATATTATATACATAACATATATGTATATGTGTGTGTGAAAAAAAGTGATTTTTTTACGTATAGAGATTTACGTTCGTTGTATATTTTTTAATGTATTATTTTTCTGTATAGATTTTTTATATACAGAATATAATCGATACGTTTTGTTATGTTTCATATAAAATTGAATTTTGCTGGACCTTTAAAAGTATTATTATCTACTATAATACTCGTAAAAAATGTCTTTTATATAGAAATAAATAATTTTAATCGTATTTTTGTATTCTAAATTGAGAATAAAAAATCGTGCGGCAGTTACATTGCGATAAAAAAAAACAAGGAATTATCATCTTTGAAACCGCGAGTAAATTAACATAAAAAAGATACGGTTCGACGAACTATTATAATTGTACAATTCTATTGGAATACTCTTATATCGTTATGCTATTTTGTCGATCGATTTATTACAAAAGTTCTTCATTTCATTATAGATATGTATTATGGCATTTTTTTCCTTATTTAAAGTAACATAATATGCATATTCAGGCAAGAGAAAGAGGAAGGAAACGAAACGTAGAAAGCATGTGATCAAAAGGAAACACACATTTGAGAAAAATATTATATTCATTTCACGATTGTGATTGTGAGACTGTTTAACTTTTTGTTCCCCATTTTTTGCAGCGCGCATACGACAATATCAACTAACGAACTAATCGATCGATTATTAGATAAAAATCTTGGAACGCTCTATATTTGTCAATGTTAGATAGTTCGTCTTCGTTACGTTGATTAGCTATCATCTCGAATGTATCACGTACTCTAATATCCTAAATACTCTTATACAATTTAGCTGGTAGTTGCACGTATCTTCCTGATGCATCCTTTCAGTGAATTTAAACCGAAATGTGGAACTATTGGTGGTGGCACCCTTACCAAACTTCTCCTATACACATATACAGAGTCGTCCTTGGAAATATTGCCATTTTCTGAAATTTGCATTATTCATTGGAAAAGGAAAAACGGATCTCCGTTGCGATATTTTTTTTCACGCATGTAACTATGTTCGATCTCTTATTAAATCAGAGAAGATGTCAGCCAGGAAAGGACCAATTTGATAATCGGCGTTTCGGTTTACGCGTGAGAGGGATTAGATACGTTTCTCTGAATGCTCCAATGAATAGCAATACCATAGAAGAAAGCGACAATGTTTTAACGGACCACGTTTCATTCCCGATACTTTAAAAAGCCAGTTCCTGGTCCGACTACCTTTACCAAGTGCTATATCGTGCCGTGCGATCGACTCCGTACTTTGTGATAGCCCTGGTAAGCGCACCTGGGCTAACGTTTTATACCCTCGCGTCGCCTGGCACGAGCAGCACGTGATGTAATTAAACCTGACTTTCATAGTAGGGGATTCGATCGAGGAAGGTCTCGCAGGAGGGGCGGGTATGGATGATAAAAGAAACAAAAAAGAAAAGAAGGAATTCGAACTTCCGAATTTAACGAAATCGGTCTCGGAATCCGACGAACGAAGGGGTTAAGGGGTAAGACACTTAAAAAACCGAACACGGAGGGAACTTGACGAAGCAGAGAAAAGATGGGGGAGAAGGGGGGAATTAAATTGATAATGCTCGCGTCGCTCGACATTGCGCCTGTACCATTTTGCTTCTTTAGCAGAGTACAATGCCATTTATTTTTGTAATACGTTTACGTAGGATAGCTCTTATTTTTATAGGGGTTTACTGTGCTACCGTAAGTCTTATAGAGGCCTGCGTAATAAAGTAGTGTAGGAATTTTTGTAGGTGTCGCAGAGTCCACGGTGGAATATATATACATATATATATATATTAAGAAAAAAAAAGGGACACGCACTTCTAGTACTGGCTTTAGTTTGGAACGGACACGGAGACGCGCGACATATACACACCCACACATACACGAATACGTAGCAGATAAACTATTGTCAGGGCAATGATTCTCAAAGCAATCTTTCCGCGGGCGAGTGAAGCAGGGAGTGGAAAGAGGATGGGAGGGATCTGGCAGGGATATTTCCGCGTGAGGGAAGAATATTAGCGCAACATTGAATTACAGCAATAAAGGGATATTCCTCGGCGGGTGGCGGTCGCGACAAAATAGGCGCTCCGTTTTTCTTTTTATTCCCGAGGGATGGAGAATAGTCGCCGAAGCGACTATACGCGCGTCGCTCTTTTCCGTCATCGAGGCGGTGGATCGTTTTGACTCGAGCGGTTCGTTTGAGCCCCACGCGCCCCGAACTAGATTTAATACGAATGTAAAAGAGATGTACAAAGTGTACCGGCGCGCGTCAAGCGGATCGCTCGAGGGGAAAGGACGTAAACACAAGAAGGCACGTCGGGATTGAACAACCACGTTGAGAGATACAAAATGTCACGTTAGCGTTTCCGAATCGCAGTAGAAATAATCGATTCGACAAGAGACATTAGACGGAGACGGAAACGACGAAAACGGACGCATTTCGCCGTTTAGACGGCGTTCCGTCGGCTTTCTCCTTTTATTTGAGATATATTGATATTTTTGTAGCGACCCGACAAGAGATTTGAAACACTTTTCGCATGCACGAAATCTGCACATGTATATACTGCATATAACAACGGTCTTCCTCGTCCAACGATATTTTTTTTGCAACGACGGCGGGAGTGCGCGCTTTGCATTCACTCTTTACAGCTTCACCGTCGCACTTTCGCAATAATAATGCACAGAGGTGATAGATCACGATGTAAGGGAGGTCCACAATATGTTTATGGAAAAGTTCTATGTAGTTCGAGACGTTCTACGAACGTACGTTTTAAAGTAAGATTTTTCGTGGATCATAATTTACATATGATACTAGTCCTGTTACGTATATGTCTTAAGTTTGGAAACGAGATACGAGATTGATTTGTGAAATCGGGAATAGTTTTCGAATTTTTATACACGGTAATGTTAACGTTGTCCGTCATATTATCATGTTCGTTATATAATTATTTCCTAGCTCGCTCTAAATGTATCTCACCGTTAACTTCCGATCACCGTATACCGTATTACGTTGATTCTCTCCTACGAGCTGTGAAGGGTTAATACATGTTAAATCTGGTCTATCGGGGGGGGTGCTAAGAGTCACCAGGCCGTAAGTACAAGCGTAAGTTCTTCTCTATCGCTAATAATTCTCTCAACTCGAGTTTTTGAACGGTGCCTAAAAGCCTTGATATTAAAAAAAAAAAAGGACGAACGAAAGCAAGTCCGGAATTGCGTGTCGTCGAATCCTTGGCGAGTAACGGGTGGGTATAAGGGAAGTGGAAGGAGCAAGGGTTGCTGGTTAGCCGCGGTATTTCACGTACCCGCGTCAGCAATATCGTGTAAAAAAAAAAAATCACACAGGAGGAACAAAATTATGAATACGACGATAAGATATACCTATGTACCGTCGATGCGTAGAAAGTATCATGTCACGTGTTATATACACCCGCAAGTGTGTATGTATGTACGTACGTATGTATGTATGGTGTAAACAAGGGGATTATCGTAGCGCTCCGTTAAGGGAGAATAAAGTATATATATATATATATATAACTGAAAGGAAATAATAAACGCTACCGAACTAATATAAACGACAATGAAGATGTAGGTAGATCTACGCCGATTTATGTATGTACGTAAAGTAAAATGTAAGAATCGCGAGTAACGTGCACTTTTGTAATAGTCATTTTGCGAAAAACGATGAAAAAAAAAATATATATATATACAACAGAAGAAACAAGACAGACGATATAGCAGAGATAATAAAAAGTTGAACGCTTGGTATAACATAGTTTTTATCGACATATCCTATCCGAACACATCCTCCTTACGTACATACTGCATACCTAGTTATTATTGCAGATACATGTTACATATAGGATATTTTATGAACAAACGATACTAATATAATTACGATTATTATTATTGTAATTATTTTGATTATCACATCATTAGCGGATATTATTAATTATTATTGTCACCATAATTAACGCGGCGGGTATAGGTGCGTATAATATAAAAATGGTACAACTAAGGCAAGCATGTGTTGTACATAGCTGTCACAATCTTTGCCCCCCACCATACGAATACATATACATAAATATATATGTATATATATACAAATGCATACAGCCATTATATTGCAGAAAAAAAAAACATTAACCGTTGTTGTACTAGTTATTATTGTGAATTATTATTATTATTATTACTTTTCATCCTTATATTATTATCATTATCGTTATTACTATTATCGTCATTATGATTATTGTTATCATTGCCATCATTGTCATAATTATCATCGTCACCGTCATCGTTGTCGCGGCGTCAATTTAACGCTACGTATTACTTTTAATGTTACATTATTGTTGACGGAAGTAGCCCCTCACTTATAGCATATGCGGATCAAAAGTTGTATTTATTTGCAGATTGGATTCTACCTCAATCTTATTGTAAACAAAACTACCCAAGTGTCCTCCACGCCTATCCTTCCATTCTCTGAATGAAAATTTCATAAGATATAGCGCGTCGTTACAGGCGAGAGATATTGATTTACAGCGACCTCAAACTGTGATAGTTGTAATGGATATTTAAATTAAGTTTTTTTTTGCGCTGTATCGAGGTACATATAACTCATCGGTGAATCTTGCGAACGAAATACACGTCTGTAAGCTCATTACATGATTATGTGTGATAAACGTGGCATGAAATCATCAATTATTATGTGAATATACCATTTAGAACTTCGTTATCTTACATCAGGGTTGTTTTTAAGAATTATATTAATTTTGTAATGAGCTTTGTAATTTTCGTTTGCAAATATTTGGAACACTGTACGCTTTTAATATTAGATTTATGTTGTACTGTTTTAATAGAAAGTATTTATATATATCTCAACTTATTTCGGCATGTTGCCTATATGTAAAACTAAAATATGTATTTTATGCAGAAGATTCTAAAAAAAAATATCTTATACATGATAGTGATGTGTACATCACGTTTGTATTTTGTGCATCGTGAGTACGCAATATTGTGTAAAACACAGAATTGTTTTTTCTTTAACTTGATCAAATATGCCCTATGAACAAATGCTGTGCACTTGTGATCTAAGAGTTTGTGATGTCATCGCGCACGATATGAGTTTTTCTTTCTTCGTTCTACGTCAGATTAAGTTCAAGCAGCCGCGAAAATTGAAGCGTTACATCGCGGTATGGGTTCCTTTATTAATACGTTGCGCAAGAATTAGTAGTGTTAGTTGTAACTGCCTATGGGGCCTCGATGATTTCAGTGTATTATTATATTGTGATGTTAGCTTAAGCTCTCGCGGACCGAGATCGGAGATTTGTAACTGAGGTTGCTGTAAAATCAATCTTATCGCTAAGGTGAGGGATCACTTTCATAATTTTTTAGGCTACACGAAAAACGCCCAGAAGCCGATGTCGATTGTCCTCGAAAAAAATAAGAAAAGTAAAACGTATCCCGCGTAATTGTGTTGAATGGCGAAATGCGATGTTTGGGAACTGTATATTGTGATCAGCAAACAGACTACAATGTAGTTTGTTCGTAATAAAATGAACAAACAAAAATACTTGTGTAATAAAGTAGGTATCCATGAACAAAAGTTGGTCATATCTTTTGCTAATATCCATACAATAATAAAAACCTATCATTCGTATATACCATGGTCGAACTGTATTTTATACATTTATAAGCTTTATATTTGCTAAAATCTTGCCAACAAGGTAAGTATTTGAAATGTTTCACATATATATGCTTTTTTTATTTAATTATATTTAACTAGTTCGATAAGTATAAACACATAATAAAAAAAAGTAAATGTACATATTAAAACTTGCGAATTAAATACCTTTATTCAATTTCCACATCAACCACGGCATCCTCCACGATTACTTGCTCGGATGTTACAGGCACTTGTATCATCGGCAAGGGATCGGGCGATCGGGTATAAGTATTACTTGTCGAGTGTTCTTTGAAATACTCCCCACCTTTCTCCTCGTATTCCTTGCGGCTGACCAAATATTCAGGAAAATTGCCATTTAGACCGAAATCTCTTGCACCGTACCAGGCATCCAAGCTGGTATTTTTCGCAATATTCACTTGAAAGTTCGATCCGAAAGGTCTCATTTCGCGCAATTCACGTTTTAATCTTTCCAATAATCCTGGGAAAGCTGTTGATCCACCGGTAAGAAACACATTGCTCACAAGACGCGTTTGCTCATCAGGAGTGTACTGTTTTAAAACAAATTCAATTGTCTCGGCAATCCCAGCTTCTACAGAACCAATCATAGACGGTTGAAACGACAATTCTGGCGCCCGTAGACGTTCTACGCCTACATGAAGCTGATGAGTTTCTCCAGGAACCATTGGAACGCTAGATCCGGCACTATCAAATTCTGGATCGTGATGACGTAAAACATCTTCCAATTCCAACAGTTTCTCCTGTTCTAATTCCGAATCTGAATCGCCACCTTCCTACAAAAAATAAAACACATCTTTAAATAAAATATCAATTTGCATAACTTCGCAGATAAGAAGGTATATACCCTATTTATAACTTTGTACACGTCCCAGTCTTCGTCTCGCATACCAAAATCATCATCGCGCTTTTCTTTTTTCGCTAATTGGCTAATTATGCGCATCCTCTCCTGTGCGGCGGCTGTTCTTCGCTTCGCCATGTCTTGCCTCCGTTGTCTCTTTGCCATACGTTTATCTAATATATCTTGTCTATAACAAATAAAGATTTAATAATTTCTTAATAGATAAATATATACACAATGGATATACAGTTGTATATAATTATTTTATTAATTAAAGTTTATAAAATTGTTTGAGAAATTACCTTTTTTTTCTAACCCCAGCAATCCATTCATCAAAATCTTGCTGATCCTTAGGTTGAAGGCTTGATTTAATTTTAGGTTTTTCTTCCATTATAATATTTTCCTCTTGTGAATTAGCAGCAACGATTTTCTGTCTAGTCCTTTCTACTTTTGCTTGTAAATTATTAATCATTTTTATTAAATCAGCCTCGTTCGCAAGAGAGTAGGATTTCAATGCTCGGCCAAATTCATCGATTTCACCTTCTTCTAGAAGATCTTGGACTGCTAGCAATTGATTAAGTTGCTCTTCATCTTCTGCTAACTGTAAATAGATGCATAATTAAACATCGCATATAAGTAATGATACTACATATAAATAAAACTATGAATACCAACTCTTTCCTCCCTCTTTCTTGCATTAATTTCCATCAGTCGCCGTGCTAATTCCCGTTTTCTCTCTTTTTGTTGCTCAAGCGTTAGACCAGGAGCAGTAGTGGGTGCAATATATGGTAATTGCACTCTTAAAACATGTGTGTCATAATAATCTACATCTGCCCACTTGGATAATTCTTCCTGGTAGTTTAAAGCAATCATCGAATGCTCGTGTATCAACTCCTGGCGATTATGAAACAGATATTTAGTAATTGTTGAAAAATACAAAATACGAAATATGGATATCCACTCTTTATTCTTTCATTTCACTGTAATATATGATATGTACCTCTGCTCGACTAAGCGTTATTGCATTGACGTGTACTGGATATTTCAATTGAAGGAGTTTATGCATGTACGACGTGATATGATATCCACCAACGTTGATCCTTCTCGCGTTCATGGCATCCGCTTTCCCATCCAATATCGGTATTATGTGAGTCGTATGATAACCTACGCTAACTATCAGACCATCAGGTGGGCAATTATTGTGCTGATACGAAAATAAACAGTCGATTCCATATGCCACCGATGGTACATTATAACATTCAAATAATAATTCTGCCATCACTGAAATGTATATTTAACATGTAGGGTTTATAGAAATTTATTAAAAATTAAAAATGGCAACATAAATTGCTATCTACTTACAGTTACGAGAATAGTTGGGATTCAGAAATGCTTCTGTTAATATAATTGGGTGATTTACGCTACCCTCTGTATCAATACCCATGTGTGTGAAAGTATAATCAAATATCTGTTCTTGGGCCTCAAAATGTGTCACTACATTCCGATCGAATTGAGTCTTCAATTGAAATCGAACAGCTTCGATGTTTGCTATGTCATTCCCTACTTGAGGTTCTCCATCTTTCTTGCCACGTTCCTTCCTTGGTTTTGCTATAAGATTCTTGAATATCAACTGTGGTTCCTTTTCAGTAGCCCAACCGACTCTACAATTGTAGGACCCTAATGTCAAACAGCATTGTTTAATTTATGGAATGTGCAACATAATTAGACTATATCGCTCATTTGCTATAACAATAATAACTCAAAAACCCAAGTTTTTCAGAAAATAAACAATGATTTAAATGTTTTGCAATCATTAAAATTTTGTAATATTTATAAAAAATATGATTTTGACATACCGACAGCTAATTGTAGAGAAATAAAATCTAGCTATATCTAGCTATATGTTAGATATGTTGAATATCTTCATATCTTTATTCAATTGAACTCTCACTGTTCTTTTGCTCAAAAATGACAATTGTTGTAACAAAAGAGTGATACTACAAAGACATTACAAATTACCATTGTCAATCACAAGTGGCGTACACTCGGATTTCACTCGCTCCGGATAAAGATGTATTATGTCCGGTACGGCCTTTATATCTTTCAATTCAATTAATTCTATTTCCATTCTGTCAGCTTGGAATACACCTTGTAAACATTTAGTTTCTATTATCAATGTGAAAGAAATCGAAAGTCGATGGCAATGATGGGGAGAGAATGACAGTACTACCTCAGAACGCGAAAATAGTGAATTTCTTATTTTTCTTCTTGATAAATGACAGCTCTCGATCCCCTAATTCCAAAAGTTGTAAACTAATTGAACTTTAATTGCCTCTAAAATCAGACAGAGAGAAAACAGAGAGAAAACTGAAGACAGACATGCGGCGTTTTACATGAAACTCGTTTACTAGCGCCTCTACGTGAACAAAACATTGAACTATGTAGTGACGGATATTTTCGACGGGTAATACATGTTCACGATCTTCAATGCTATTTCAAATCATTCGACTCGAGTAATATACTGGCTGCATTCCGATATTCACTGTCAGTAGTGAACATCTATATTTTACGTCACGTATATACTATAAGATTTTCAGTACTGAAAGTTGTTGACAGT
>NW_020213597.1:0-31639 GCF_003070985.1 Temnothorax curvispinosus | reverse complement strand
TAAGTATTGCAGAATTTTAAGGAACATTTTCTTTCTTATTTTTTTTATAATCAGGCCCGGTTTAAACACATACGTGTGGGATCATTACAAGCGTTCGGTACCGATGTCTACGTACTTGGTAGCCTTCGTAGTTTCTGATTTTGATGTACGGGAATCAGAAAATAGAAACTTTAGAGTTTGGGCGCGTCACAATGCCATTGATCAAGCACAATATAGCTTGAATATTGGACCGAAAGTACTCAGATACTTCGAGGACTATTTCAAAATCAAATTCCCTTTACCGAAGATGGATATGGTCGCGCTACCTGATTTCGCCGCCGGCGCCATGGAAAATTGGGGATTGTTAACATTTAGGTAAGGATGTCATGTGCGCACTGACGATTAATAATTACATTTTTATTTCATTATTGTATAAAATAAGAAAACATTAATCCCATTTTGCAATATCGTAAATATCATCGAATGAATTTCGAAACGCGTTGCGATGCATAGAAATTATTCTGTTTCATAATACAGTCATTCTTCTATATTCTACATACTTATATATAATTATTTGTATTATGTAAAATAGTGTGTTATTACTTTACTGACAAAAACGCGCTTAAGTATATACTCGAAAAGTATGTGGCTAATAAATATTTTCGTCATTTCTTCCGATAAATTGATATTTTTTTTATAAGAAGTATTACAATTTCGTTGGCCGTGGAAACATTTATTTAATTATATATATATATTATTTATTTAATATATTAATAATTTATTTAATATTTTTTTGATAATATCATGAAGGTGGAAGTTTCATCGGAAGTAGATTTATATATGATATTGGAGTAACCATTGAGTCATATACAATATATTCACTCATGATTAATCTACAAACGTTAAAACAATTTTAAAACCAATCTATTTTGTTGCTACGTGACTTGATTTGTGCTTGAAAAGAGATTAAATCTTTATCGTTAATATATACAAATAATTATATTTTAAGATAATTTACGAGATTATTAAAACTGTAGTCAGAAGCAGTTTATAAAATTCTTCTGGAAATAGTTAATTCTTCTATCATTATAATTTACAAAATTATTATAATTTCATAAATATACGCGAAATACGCTAATAATTGTATAAGATACGGAAATACTATGCTACATTTTGTCTATTTAGAGAGACAAAGATGTTGTATCAGGAAGGCATGTCGACCAGTGCTAGCAAGCAGCGTGTAGCTATCACTGTATCACATGAGATCAGTCATCAATGGTTTGGAGACTTAGTGACTCCAAGTTGGTGGACGGATATTTGGTTGAATGAGGGTTTCGCCACTTATATGGAATATATCGGCGTGAATGCAGTAAGCCGTTTATTGACCCAGGGTTACATATCGCACGCATTGTCAAAATTGTTGCATTGGCAATTCGGCAATTTGAGAAATATGGCTTAGAAAATGTTGAATGTTTTGAATATATTTTATATATTATATTGTAATGTAAATTTGTCATATTCTTGAAACATACAGCTGGAACCGACGTGGAGAATGCTGGATCAATTCGTCGTTGACGAACTTCAAGATGTATTTAGTTTAGACGCTTTGAAATCTTCCCACCCCATATCCATTGAAATCGGTCATCCGGATGAAATTAATGAAATCTTTGATAGGATTTCTTATGGAAAAGGTACTTGACAATTTAAAATTTAATAAGTAAATTACGACGATTCTAAAGAAATCTAATGTAACTGCATGAATACTAAAATTGCTCAGGTGCTACCATAATAAGAATGATGGCGCATTTTCTCACAATAAATGTTTTCGAGAAGGGTCTGACTAATTATTTGAATGAAAAGTAAGTGAAGTAATAAGTAAATAAGTAAAGATTATTTAGTAAACTTTTGCTCATTTATATATAAAACGATTTAAAATCAATAATTATTAACAATAATATTTTTGCGATATTATAAATATAAATAAGATTTTATAAATAAAGTTTTATATAATGCGACAATAATTGACGATATTTCTATCAAATAGAGCTTATCAAAATGCTGAGCAAAATGATTTGTGGTACGCTCTGACCAAACAAGCTCACAAAGATAAGGTACTTCATCCAAACGTAACTGTTAAAGAAATAATGGATACTTGGACATTGCAAACCGGCTTTCCTGTAGTTACTGTCTCACGAACCTACAACGACAGTATTATTATGCTGACACAGGTATTTTAATAATTATAAATTAAATAATAATTCAATAAAGTGCGATTTATTAAATGACCATTTAACAAGTAAAAGCCAATGTGGCTGACTTGTACAGTCATTCTCTACACTTGATCATCTTTCTATTAAATAATGAATTCAAGATGCTAATAACGAGTAATTCAAGAGATGTCAAAAATAATAAACAGTTTAATCTCTCATGAATACATAATAACGTAGGGACATTTCGAACTCCATAGATCAACCAATTTAAGAGAAATAATAAATTAAACGAATAAAAGTCAGTAACATAATACGGTGAATAATAGAATTAAAGGTGCGAGGCTAAGTCTTTGAGATAATCTTTCTATTATATTTAAATACTTGAGATAATCTTTCTATTACATGTAAAATACTTTGTTTCGTCACAAAAGAAGATTATGAAATATATAATGTTACATTATAATGCTGTTACGGGCAACTATTTAATTAACGAATTATTTAGATTTTAAGAGATTTATAATAGCATTGTACGCGCCGTCTATTTTTCGCAGGAACGTTTTCTGCTTGACAATAACGACACAACGATCACATCTGAATCATTATGGTGGATACCTATTACTTATACATGGGAAAAGCAATTAAACTTTAATAACACTCAACCTACGGAATGGCTAAAAGCGGAACGCTCGATTATCCTTAACGATTTCCGTGTAAGCCCATTTGAATGGATAATATTCAATGTGCAAGAAACTGGTAACTATATCCTGATACAATATCCATGATACAAGAATTATATTTGTAGTAAAAATTTTAAAAATTATTTTTATAATGCAAAATTTATTAATATTTATCTTTAGTTTTTTCAAAGAATATTAATTGTAAAATAATTTTGAACAATTTTGTTAATACCCTTAATACCATTAAGGGGATATTAATCTAAAACTTTTTTTTAATTTATTTGAAATGTATCAAGAATAATATCAAGAACATAAATTTTTCGAGTAATTAAAGAAAAACATTGTAAATCGAAATATATAAAGGAAATTGTTCAAATTTATAGAAGGAAAGATACTAAAAAGTTTTAGAAGATGATAAGATGATTATTGGTTCCATATTATAAAAATATAAATGCGACGTTAGATAATATATGTATATTATGCTTATATAACAGCGTACTATAGAGTGAATTATGACAGAACAAACTGGCAAATGATAATTAGACAATTGAAACAAAATTTAACACGTATTTCGGCGAATAACCGAGCGCAATTGATCGACGACGCTCTTAACTTGGCTAGAGCTGGCAAGCTCGACTACAATATCGCTTTCGATGTTATATCTTATTTGGTCCGCGAAATCGAGTATTTTCCTTGGAGGGCAGCTTTCAGAGGCATAGATTTCTTAAAAGATATGTTAATCAAAACACCAAGTCATGACAAATTCAGTGTATGTATTCATCAAACTAGAGTATTAGTTAACAGTTATATTATAGATATTTATGAAAAATATCAATAATTATTTAATTAGATGTTCCATAGTGTTAGCATAAAACATAAATAATACTTATTATTTTCACTTTCAATATTTTTTTAGTTGTTTGTATTAAAACTACTCGATAATGTATACAAGCAAGTCGGTTTCACTGACGAAATAACAGATTCTCAGCTGACAATTTTGACACGAATTGATGTTCTAACTTGGGCATGTAACTTCGACCATGAGGATTGTGTTACGAACGCCGTGCAACAATTCAGGTATTGGCGTAACAATCCTGATCCGGATGTTAATAATCCGTAAGTAGAAATGTCATATATCATATTATGTATTATTTAAAACTGGATTATTTATTGACACATTATTGCATTTTTCGATGCACAAGATCGCAACGATGAAGTTGTTCCATTCGCTCTGTTGGCGAATTAAACATATTAATTGTAACACTATAAATTATTCGTTAGCTTTAGAATATGTGATAAAGCTATTTACACATATTTTTGTAGCCATTACAAATTTTGTATTTAGAATTTCGCCGAACTTGAGGAGCGTGGTTTATTGCACGGCTGTTCGAGTGGGTGGACAAAGCGAATGGGAATTTATTTGGCAGCGATACCGAGGAACCAACGTAGGATCGGAAAAGAATCTACTCTTGAACGCATTAGCCTGCACAAGGGAGATATGGCTGTTAAATCAACTTTTAGATTGGGCCTTTACGGAAAATTCGGGAATCAGGAAGCAAGATGCCACCATGGTTTTCCGATTTATAGCTAACAATGTTGTCGGGCAGTCACTCACGTTTAATTACTTTAGAGATAAATGGGAACATCTCAAGAAATAGTAAGCGTCAATCCTTTATTTTTATATTCATATGTTTGTATATTTTACATTCATATGTTTCTATTTCAGAAAGCTTTTAGAAATAGAGAACATCATTAGTTTCGTTAGAAATTAATCTCGCTAGGAAATATCACAAATTTCTATTATAATTGTCATTGCCATGAATCTTTGTCTTATTAGATCGAATTAAATTTTACTATGAAAGTTTGATATAACATAAATCTTTTATTATATCTAGTCTTGGGACGTCATCTTTCAATGAAGTCGCAAAGGCAGCAACAAAAGGAATAAGTACAAGATACGAATTGAAAGACGTAAGTTGAAAGATAATAGTATGAATATATTTTTCAAGTGAGTTAAAACAAATTTAAATAGAAAACATAACATAAATGTTAAGCTCTTTAATCAATTCGATAAACAGATGGAAGCACGTACGTAATTAATTTCCACAAGGTTCTCATTACTCTTTCAAAAAATTAATGTATCTATTTTTTATATGTTATTATCTTTTAGCTGGTAGAGTTTGTAAAAGAACATCTGGATGAATTTGGCTCAACGCGAACTATACAACAAGCGATAGAACGAGTGGAATCCGACATACGTTGGTTTGACAAGTATTATGGGAAGATTTACAATTGGTTACGGAAGAATACCATATAATGGTCGATACCGATTGAGATAATTATTTGGTTCTTCTTTAGTGTCGAATCGTGGGCCGATGATAAAATTAATAATCCCTCCTTAATTTTCGGGTCACATTCCTGCGGATATCAATCTAAGTTTGAATAATTTTACTGTACATCCATTGGATAGCAAAGGATCAGGAGAGAGAATTTGTATTTGAAATAATAATATCTTTTTTTTTTTAAGAAAAGAGCACCAAATATCCGCGACCGTCAAAATAGCTATTGTGAAACAATGTTGTTTTATTTTTGTTATAAAAGTAGATATCAAAAGTGATATCAAATATTGCGCCAACAAAGCATAAGTTTATACACATTAAAAAATTTATTTCATTTATCACACAACATTTAATTCTTTTATTATCATATTATAATATTATAATATTATATTATAATATCACAAATTTATATTATATTATACTATTATATCATGTTATTTTATGTTATAATATTAAATTGTACGAAATGTTATTTATAATTAATGATATAGAATTAGACGTCATTAGAGAATTGTATAGTTTGACGCGAAATAATTGGATAATATGGATAATAATGAAACAAAAATTTAAAAATAAGAAATATAAATACAAATGTAAAGCAGAAAAACACATGCAAAGAAAATAGGGCCACCGATTAAAATCTGTGGGGATAATAGTCTCTATTGAGGCTAATCCATTTTTGCTGGATTAAGTCTTATTTCAAATTAATTAATCTTAAAGTAAAAGTATACATATAATTTATTTATAATAATTCTCCAAGTTTTGCCGAGATATTTTTAATAACAAAAAAATTATATCCGGTAAATGTAGAACAGATTGCAGAAAAAATCGTGCTCATATATAATTTTATAACTTCATTTATATGTACATGCATACAATAAGACAATATTTGTTAAATAAATATCAAAATTTGTACATCCTTAACGATTTTTTCTCATTTTTAATTTTTTTCTAGGCTTAAATTATTCCAATTTTAATTATTATTTTTTATAATTCTTTGTTACGCAATTATACTTTGTGGACATAGCAATTTAGGAATAGAATCAAACAATCATTTACATACCATGGAGCAGAATCTTGAATATAATATGTTACCAGCTGGAAATATCCATGGCTACGTAGTTTAACGTGTACGTTTTATGCACATGGAGGCGCCAGTGAACGGATTTCTTCTAAAACGTGAGCACGTCCATTCTCAGGCTTCTCTCTGGTTAAATAAATAATACTCAATAAAAATTTACTGTACGCTAGCTAACGCATTCTTAGGAAATATTGCGTCCAATGCAAGAGCCATATCAAAAGTACCACAGATGATAACAGCAGAAAGACATATACCTTTTTATAAAAAAAATATATATAAGAATGAAAAAATGTAATGCCTAATGTGCTCACTTATTTTGCTATAAACTTTTTTTCAATTCTGTCAAAATTCATCAATAAGTTGTTAAAAATTAATATATATATATATTGCACTTGCATATTTTTACATCAAAATATTAAACCTTTAATATTGCTTAATAAATTTGTAAAATTATTTGCGGAATAGAAACTAAGTAATTTTTAAATTTATCCTGATAATAATATAACTGTGACACACGCGACGTGAATATTTATGGTAAAATAAAAAAACTAAAATCAATCACGATAACGCAAACAAGTTTAATTTTGATTGCTTCAGTTATTTAAATTTATCTATATAATTATATTGTGAGCAATAATTTACATACAATTTTGAAGCCCCTTTTTTATATTTGAGATACAATTTTGGTATGCAGCCTCTATAATTTTCTACAAAACAATACATTGTGAAATAGATTAAATCGTAGTGTGCGTCGTCGTAAAATCATTAGCTTGAGAAAAGGCTAGATTACGTGGTAACTTGAGAAAGAGGATTGTTAGCGTGACATCTTCGCTAATTAGAACTTTAAACTTTATGAAATCGCAGGTGGTACGACACCGACATTTAATTATGCGAATCGAGGTTGTCGCGGATCTACACGTTTCTCACCGAATCTCCAACATCCGTATAGGAATTTCACAATATTGTTACAGCGAAAGAATGTAACTTGAGATGTAACAATGACTTCCTACATATTACATTTGCATACAGGCTTACCTGCATTATCATCATTTTAACGGAAAATGAATAGATTATCGTTTACAGCTCTTTAAATTCTAGCATTATACATCTTAATAATTACTCTTTAAATTAAGTTTTTCTCTTTAAAAAATGTTTATGTAGACTCGCAATCAGAGGAGAAACAAAAATTTTAATTTTGAGTTAATTTTGAAATTTCAGTATTCAATAATTACGTAAACTAGCTAAATTTGTGGAAATATGTGATTTCAGAAATGGGTAATAAACATTTGTTGCAACATTCTGAAGAAATATAAATCTGCTGAAATTAAACAATATAATTGTATAGAGGATTATACACGCATGTATTTATATGTGTTATGTATACATTTAGATTCAAACATATATAGATACATCTGGAAGATAATAATCCAAGGAACACAAATTATTCAGTCTTGTTCATATATTTGCGGTTTAACGGACGATCCGATGTGAAAGGTACGAAGTCATATTGATTACTGCATGAAGGACAAGTAAAAGCAAGAGAAAGAGCAAATAAGATATGAGTTAAATATATACAAGATGTTTTGAAAGGACTTTAATTCTAACAATAAATTTTTCAAAAATTAAGTTAATACATAGTTTTGCATGCGAAGAAATAGATGAATACATAATAAATAACAAAATATAAAGTATTAAAAAACAATCGAAATAAATAGATATAAGAGATAATAATCCCATATATAGATTTACATAATATATAAAAGAATAATTATTACTTTAAATATATACTTTATATTATTAATTTACATGCACGTAATGGAAAAGAGCTGTTCTTGAATACACGCCAAATACGAGATAGATATGAACAAAAAGATTATGCTTGCTCGTAAAACGCCATAGAAATGGAACGTCAGTGCAGATATTTCTACATCCGACATCGCCGTGTGAAACTGCAAGCAAAGGGACCGGTGCATCGAGAACCTGGGAGTGCCTTTTTAATGTCACGGAAGGAGTTACCTTTAAGTATCGTCGATGTCGAATCACATGAATCGTTAGATTGGGAGAGAGCCCGATAATAAGAGAGTCGGAGACAAAGACACGGCATTCCGCGATACGAATTTTTGTACCGAGGACCCGACGTGAGATGGACCTGATGATCTTCGGGGAGCGGAGAGAGAGAGAGAGAGAGAGAGAGAGAGAGAGAGAGAGAGAGAGAGAATGCTGCTTCAACATTGGCAACTACTATCCCGCTCTCGCTCGCAAACGATTAAATTATGATCCGTGTAATCGTAATTACACGTTCCAGACTAACATAATTCATAAACGTTAACGTTTAAGCGCTATAGCAGCAATCATATCTGTACATTTTTATAGAAAATTTCATCGCATTTCTGATTAAACAGAAATCGATTCTGTATGAAAAAGACGGCGTTTTTTATATGTAAATATTAAAAAGTTTGTCCTATGAGAGAATAAATTATAAAAATAAATTATGCAAATAAAGCAAATTATGAAGCAAATATTTAGCAAGTTATAATACTGTTTAGGAAACAACAAAAAGAGGATAAAAAGGATAATATAATAAAAGAAATGAAAAATAAATAAAAAAGAAGTTATAAAAATGCAAGAAATAAAGAAATAAAGGATCAAATAAAAAGAAGAAAAAAGTATTATAAAAGAAACGAGGAAATAAAGAATGGGAGCTACGAAGAAATCGAGAGATCGATTATCGTCTATTGCGTCATCGAATCACCGCGGCTGCATCTGTTATAAGTTATACATCATGTTCAATGAAATGTGCACCTGTAGTCGCACATTATTATATCAAGATTATCACGAATCCCCCGGCGAGGAGCGAAGCGCATAACGATCGAGATATATCGAGGGTTACGAAGTCCTTCGACTTCTTTCACGAGAAGACGGTTCACCTGAACGTTAATTGCGGCCGCGCTGTGTTGCGGTTGAAAGGGTTGCCCCGCGCGCCTGCTTCTGCGCCATTATCGGGGATTGTATCGGCATCGTCGGCTCACCGTGGGCGAGAGGGGGATTAAGTCCGTGCTTGTTTTAACCTTCCTCCTCGGTGACCTTACCCAGCCGCTCATCATTCCACAGCGCGCCGCGCATCGCCCGGACGATTTGCATAAGATCGGAGTAGGTATACCGAGCGCGAGCGCGAGGTCGAGTTGCCGCGCGCGTATATAGAGATACACGTATATGGTGCTTCGACGTGAAGTCTCGCATCGCGGGCACGACCTGGCTAATGCATGCTATTCTTTACTCACCGATACGACAGGGCACACCGTGAATTTTCTCTTTTATCCGCGTCTTACAAAGATCAAATTAGCCTAAGATCCTCCTTTTGCACATTTGCGCGCTTAAAGATGGCTGCTGGTGTTGGGGTAATCCTCCGGATAAAAGATCTGAGATAAACGAGGATAAGTAATGAGTGTTAGAAAAGAGAGTCGGGACCGAGCGCGAGTACTGTTGCGCGTTTCATTTAGAAATCTTCGTTGTTGGAAGGAAATAAATTATTCTACTTGTATATATAGAGAAGACGTGATCATAATTTCTATTCTTTAATTTCCATTTCATATCTGAAATATTTATAATTATTTTGACAATATTTTGTCCAAGTTTAATTCTACAAGCTATATGTCTAATTTTAACCGAACACGTAACACGGTGATTTTGTAATACTCTAAAGAAATGTAATAATAGCAACGTCATGTTAATGTCGAAAAGTTTCAAGTACAACTACATAATGAAGCTTGTCAGTATCATAAATAATATTTTGTATCTGACAGGAACTCTTCGCGACCCGCAATCACCATATTTGACGCATATCGATATCATGCTTAGATATCGACGATAAATAAATCTTCACGAGCGCGTTACCTGGATTTATCGACAAGTGTTTTAAGTTTTAAGCCTACAGAAGTCCGATTTCATCTCACAAATCTATCTCGTAAACATTTTCTATCGCTAATAAGTATAAATAGTAATTTTGTAAATATAAAAATTTTGAAAAATATTTCACAAAATATTTTGATCATATCATATTTTTATTGTTATCAAAATTACCTCTTTTTAATAATGCTCGAAGATACTTTTCTCGAATCTGTCAGACTCATTTTAACATTTTTAACTATAAACCATAAAGTTTCCAAATGTTATTCACGATTCGAAACGCTAAACTAACCACTAATAATATTAAATGTGTGTTGCTGTGTCGCGTTTTCGGCTCGTTAGGAAGTTCTAAGGCCCATTTGATTACGTCTTGCCTCGTTGATCTTCTCTAAATGGCGTCCTAACATCTGGGTTTTCCAACGTCTTAAACACAATGGTCTTTTGACAGGGGCCCAATCGTTAGCCGGGCCCTTTTCTTCACAAGCGTTTCTCCATACATAGCGCTGTTGAGAAAGATGATAGCTTCGATAGAAGGATTGCACCAAAGATCTG
This sequence comes from Temnothorax curvispinosus, assembly GCF_003070985.1. Taxonomy (NCBI): domain Eukaryota; kingdom Metazoa; phylum Arthropoda; class Insecta; order Hymenoptera; family Formicidae; genus Temnothorax; species Temnothorax curvispinosus. The sequence continues at coordinate 20,895 of NW_020213597.1, read as the reverse complement.
TTACAACCCGTGATATCTCTATAACAAGTCGATCCTAGGAATGAATGTTGCAACAAAGATCTCCAAATTTAGATTACAGTCGTGATTAATCTTTCACGAACAGTTTATGCTTATGACAGTCCAAAATGTATACTAGCTATAAACATATGAAATACTACTAGATTATTTGTTAGATGTGTTACAAAAAATTTCGAGATGTATATTTTCTATTGATATTCTTTTAATTTGGCTTAGCTAAAAATATATAATGCAGATTTTATCTTAATTTTAACTTTAAAAATCTGGAACTATAAGTCGCTATTGTTTTTTTCTTTAATTTAATTAATTCCAATTATTATCAGTGCTACGTAATACAATTTTACATACCAGCAATTTTTTTTATTTATTTTTAAATAACTATTATCACATACGCACATACATACAGTAATGAGAAACTTTTTAGATTTACAAGGATATTACACAGTCATTTAATTTAATTATGATTTAATAAAATTATTTAATTTATTTGTTAGACATTATAAAAATATTGATAAATATAATTATCAACATAATTATTTAAATTTAAATGGATTTTAAATAAAATGGTATACAGAGAAAATATAAAATAATACATTGATTGACGTTCAAAGTAAAATATTGATATTATTGTATTCACAATTTCAGTAATATTGAACATAATTTATTAATTAACTAACACATCACACATATCAATACAAGGCTAGATCCATCTTATATTAACTATCTTCGTGTAATGACAGGATATTTATAGTCTGCAAGAGTCATAAATATAAGCAAAGTGTGCGGAGTAGCGAATTATTATGCAAGTGCTTAAACGATTTAGCTATATTAGCATATGTGATATACCAAAAACATCTAATTAAGATTAAATTCACTCAACCGAAATTTTATTAAGTCTGTATCATGACATAATAAATAACAAATTTACACTAATTTAAATTAACATATGTTTTAAATATTTTTGTAATAACGTATATGATCGTTAATATAGTGCAATAATAAATGTAGGAATAGAGAATTAAAAATAAGAAAATTGCAATAGAGAGTAAATATATTAATATTATTACACAATATTGTTAGATATAAACAACTTTGCAGTTACAATACGTATAATTACAAAACACGATAATTACAATTACGATAATCAGAAATAACTGCAATAATAAGTTTTTTATATAGATTTAAAAATTATGTAATGAATCTTGAGCTGCAAACTTCTCTCTCTCTCTCTTTCTCTCTCTCTCTTTCTCTCTTGCTCGCTCATGTTGTTTAATTTCAAATCTATTTTATTTCAACGAAAAATACAATATACTTTTATTAAATCTGACCCGTACACACAAACCTTTCTTAAATTCTATTAGAAGTACTCGTTTACTCAAGATAAGATATTCATCATAGTTAATTCATCTATCGTAACGTTAATAACCGTTTCCAATAATCTTGTTCGCTCGTTGACATTTCCGATTGTATCATAAATCAGAAATTCGATGCAATTTCGTGGCGTAACGTCCCGATACGTGTAGCAACGTGCGCTACAACGAGCTAATTACAGTCCAAGTCAAATCCTGCGGTGTATTAGCGCATACATACGTACGTTCACGTGTCGAAATAATGTCGGTCGACCTGGCGCGAACATTTTCAACGTCTTCCGCGGCTCGTAAAATTTTCTTCTCACCTCGGCGCGGTTCAGCGCTGTTAATATCGGCCGCGGTTGACATGCCATCGCTGAGTTATGTTCCAGCATTAATCCTCGCGTTCGTGAAAAGCGCGATGATTCGAAACACATATTCGCCACACTTACCGGTGAAGAAAGGTCGCGGATAACTTGCGATTGTCCAACTGACGCGCGCGCGAATACATTGTAATTTCAATATTATTAATGAGAAATATCCCTCATTAGATAAACGCCACGCTGCAATCTGTCTTTGTTTAATTTTGAATCACGCAATCGCGCGCATCGTCGGAACTTTAATCCGAGCTCAACATTGAAAGTGACTACATATGTATGTGTACGTACTATCGTTCAAATGAAACTCAAAAGCATACATCATGTATTCATACTAAGAAGATTAGATCTTAATGTTTCCTTATTACATGATTCTTATTATATATTTATTATGTATAGAATTTTTTACTTTTAAAAAATTACTTCTTTTTCAAATCATACTCGAATACAAATCGTTCCGTACGGATTCAGGATTAAAATGCGCGGTATCAAAACGATTTAATACTATCTTTTATTTTTGTTTTTATTCGTGTTATACTTATTTTTTAGTTGCCTTATTTGTTGTTTATATTTAAAGATTAAATTTTTCGAATTATTTTTTGCGCTCAAATATAAATCCGTTTTGTATGAATCACAAATCGCGCGATTCTAAAGTGACTGAATAAATTTCATTCTTTATCTCCATTTATTCATGTTAATTACATTTTCTTCCGTATTAACTTTATTATTGAGAGTTCTTTTATCTCAAACTACTCGAGAGTGCGAGTCGTTTTGTATGGATTGAGGGCGGCGCAATACTAATAGTTATTGCGGGCGTTTAGCGTTTGGGACAGTAGGTACATTTTGCAACGGCGTCGTGCATATCATTAGTGCAATCGGTGTGATCCCCACGTGTATTAATACCAGATGCGATCTCGTCGAAAAATTCGCCGGATGTCTCGCTATGTTCTTTGTCCGCCCGCGATGAAAGGGGGCCCCTCCCCCCTTTCGTCGCTCCTTCCGTACTCCCGCTCATTTCGTCACAGGGCGATGGGAACAATTTGATATTTCGTTCGGTTTCGTACACGATGTGTATCCTCCCATGTTACGGTGTATACCGTTTAGAGAGAGTCAGTATTGTCGAATAGAGACGATAAATTACCGTATCCCATTTAAATATATATCCCATCTCCATCCAATGTGTTCGACGAGGTGATTATTGGTTGCGCCTCGAGCAAATCCTAAACCTAAACAGGTGTTTACAAAATAACTAAATTCTCAATCACAACAACTAAAAACTTTAATCGATTTCGTAATTTGAGAATTGCTTCTTAGTTTGTTTCAGAATTTGCCTAACATATCTTAAAGACATAGCCGCGTTATCTTATACTTCACTAATTATTAAATAAACAAATAAATTATTGAACAAACAACAATAAGTCAGTAAATCAATTAAATGATCAACAGGTTCAATACATGACATTAGTTTAGCTTCGTTTTGCTGCAAATTTGAAAGGAAAACTATGTAAATAGCGCCGGTGCAAGATGGATGAAGGCATTTATATGCGTTTCTCAGGATTTTATGCATTTCTCAGGATGCATGTTCCACCTATCATTGCATACGATCGCGAGATAGCGAGATCTCATTTGTAACAATGCCAATTGCTATGATTGCAACTGCAATAAATTTGTAACGGAAAGCACAATGAGCGGACGCAACACGTATGCCATACATGTTCGGTCACAAAAAGAAGAGCATTATTTACAAAATTTGAATTACTGTCTTACACTTGCCAAGAATTGCAACTTCTTAGTAATAATAAAAATCTACGAAATATAAATAATATAAACGCAAGAGTACTTTGTGTGTATTTCTTAATTATATTTTAACCTAATCTTATTTTTTTAATCTCTAACAAAAGAAGATGATCTTTAAAATCGCGAAATCCTATTGATAAAAAAATCATAATGTAAATCAAAATTTTATAACTAAATCTTTTTTAATGTTCCCGAGTTTGTTCAAAATCTACAATTTTTATAAAGCGTACGCAAAAACTTATTTTTCTAACGTCTACATAAATAGAGATAATTAAAGAAAATCACACGACTCTCTCACTCTTCTTTCTCACGCAGTTTAAGCAACTAATACCAAGCTTTCCGTCTTAAATATCGCAGTATATCACGATCGATGAAGTATTCGATTTTTCAAATAAAAGGCTTAGATATCATGATTAATCGCTGGATCGAACAAAAAGGTTACAATCGCAAACTAACCCGGTGCCCATCATTGGCATGATGCTTTCAATGCGCATTACAGGCCTTGATCTCACAGCATGCTCTGCAACCCTGGTGTCGTAAATATTCCCTCGTTCAAGTATGCGTCGAAACCTCCTCTATTGTCGCGTTTCTGCCGCGCGCCGGAAAAAGTAAATCATTAAGGTCACGTCGCAGCTAATCATGTAACTAATTTCTCTTTGTTTGTCCGCCGAACTACCTGAGAGGTTTGAGCCTCGAGTCCCTTTCGTGCGAATATCTCTTGCTCTAGCCTGTTGCAACGCAGCTTCATATGTCACTAGAACTATACGCACTTAATTGCACTCTTCAGAAATATTCATAGTGTAATAAAACTCTATTCGAGGACTAATTGAGGGACAGGATGTTCGGATACCTAATCATTTTTTCTCGGAGAACCGGAATAAATACGTCTTGATTAATTGAATGTTCAGTTAAAAGATGTTCAGTAAAGTAAAATTCAGTAAAATGTTCAATTAAAAAAGTTATATATGGGAAGATAATATTCATCTAAGTGTTTGGTAAGGAAAGATAATAAAAGGATACCTGCAAAGTCTGTCTAAAAGTAAAAAAAAAAAAACACTTTTTATGAATACTGATTTTTAATAATTAAATTATAATTTAAATTTCTGTCAAAGCAGCTTCAATAGGTACGTCTCAAAAATAGAAGATTGTCTTTTTTTTTTAAACAAACATTAAATTAGTTCGTCGAACTTATGACAATTATTGTGTTATTTAATTATTAAATATAGAACTTTTCAAAGCATGATGATACGGTTCGTAATTTATATTGTTCTAAACACATTAATATAATAATTGAAGAGATTTTTATCGATATGTTGATTGCGTTGTGAAAGAAAATAAAATAATACATAAATAATAACATAAATACATGAAGCTTCTTGGTGGCAAAGCCTCTCTTTTAAACATGTCTCTATTTTATTTTATCTTTACTTAATATTATTATATCTTTATAACAAATAAGCTTTCAGATTCTGTGAAAGTAAATTTTATACAAAATGGATTAAAGAATATGATTTTACCTATTTACTCTTTTGAAGTTTAATTGATAAAACAGTCTTCAATTTCTACTGTTAATTACTCAAAACCTAATTACGCCAAAACCTTGGCGCTTGAATATTTTTACAAAAGAAATTAAGTCCTTTTCGAACTCTTTCTCTGGATTGACTTAACATCAAGAGCTAAAAATAATGAAATTAGCATATTAATATAAGATATTCCATATGCAAAATTTATGCTGAATGATTAATCGTTACGTGTGTCAGAGTTATTACTTCATTTAAAGATTTGCTTTGCTCGATACGCGAGTAGCTCCTGAGAAAGTTAATTTTCCCTTGATGAGACTAGCAAAAGTGTACTACATTCTTCGGGAATGATGTCAAGTACCGTGCGGGGGTTTCAAAACGCACGCATGCATATACGCACGTACACAGGCGAGAAGAGAATATACTCGGCAGGTGCGCATTCAGAAGCTAATTCTAAGAGTGTACGGTACTACGGTGTACGTATGAAGCAGCAAGCATAATGGCATAATTGCAACGTAAAGATGAAGTAATCAGGCGTGCGCAGGATTCGATAGTTTTGCAAGATAGGACATCCTTGTACAGCAGAAGAAAAATAATGAGAGTCGGAGTGTCTTGAGGGAACAACTAGTATTTTAATGACATGCACAACGTATAATTCTCGAAAAGAATAATAATATACTTGCGTCCTGAATTATTAAATAATTTTTCGTTTTAAATTCAACATAAATGTGTCTTTAACCGATTTAAGCGGTTTAACAATTTTATGATTTATTGGAAAATAGATTTATATTATCATTTATATATGATTCCGAAAACTTTAACGACACGATTGGATAACTATTTTTAACTGTCTTTTACAAAAGAGGAACTGTCCCAGAATAAGATAATTTTTTATTTTCAAGCATTATTAAATACATCAAAAGATAAATACGACAAAAGATTTGACAATTTTATGTAAAAATATGTCCGTCATTATTTTGTAAATTTAATTGTATTTTATAAATTTAATACAAAATTTTATTTTATCTAATTTTTGTTAATTATGTAGCGTTCCTAGAAGAATACCTGTTATCACAACTCAAAAAATTTCGATTTTGAGTTAAGCCCATAAAAAGTGAAATATGTTACCTACGTGCTATAATATAGTGTCACAAGTCTGTACGCGAAATCCGCTGCACAGGGCTGAAGTCGTTATTCTTTTAAATCGGTTATGTTGCGGTCGCTGAATGAGTATAGTTTCACAACTGAATTGACAAGTGAATCACAGCAGACCTCTTCAAGAAACAATATAAGTTTATAACAAAATCTCTCTCTCCATGAAAATTGTGAATTTTTGAGTTGTAACAGTATTCTTTTAGGGATGCGATACATTAATAACTAAAATAATTTCAATTTCAATGTTTGCATACTATATTTCTTACTTGATTTTTATCGACAATAACTTGAAAACGGCTACAACCATAAACTGTGTTTGTTCTTTACTATCATTTCCAACGTTTAAAATACTTTTAAGAATTGTTCTCACATCGCGTCGTCGAAATCCTCCTCGAGTATCAAAAGTGGAGGATCAGCAACTAATTTGGCGGTCCAATTTTCTTAAGCGGATCGTGCAACACACGAGAGAGAGGAGGCGGGGGGAGGCAAAGAGGAGTCGCGAATAATGCCACGGCGCCATGCGCGATGGAGCACCCAGATTCTCGGCAAGCAGTAGGTCATCTCTCGCGAGCAGAGCGAGGGGGTTTTCACTTTCATCGCGACCAAGGGAATGCCTACATAGATCCGCGCAACGGACAAAGGCATCGCCGAGCGTAGCGGCGGCTTAAGTATGACACGCGGTCTTCGACAAGAAGATCGGGTATTCAACCTTCCATTGAATTCGCGCAGCCGTGCGAATTCTACGTTCCACTTGGCCCCTTCCGAGGCCCCCGCCTGCAGAAAAGCCATCCTACGGGGAAGAAGACGCGTTGCGCGAGCGTCCTCCGTCTTTTTCTTCTTCTCTTTCGCGCCGAAAGAATTATGGCGATGATTCGCGAATAAGAATTGCGTCAAGGTCGACGTGATTGTCTACAATAAATGTCGATGTCGCCTCGCTAAATTTTCTGTTTTGTCATTTTACTTCATGTTATATAGATCAAAATCTGAAACGAGACAACAAGAATCGTAAACCGAATTTATTCGACTGATATTATTACTGGTGCGAGCAGAGTTCTTCAAATTTCAATTTTTCCAATGTTCTCTGTAATACATGACTTGACGTGCAAAGAATTGTAGATAGAACTTTGTCCCGAGTTCCGAATAGTGAGTCTTAGAAAAAACAAGTGGAGACAGTGAGAAAACCACCTAATATAAATTCTGATTGTTTTTTTCTTAATTAAGAATTACACGGAACGATATCCGACCATCCGTCTCTTTCTCGCGTGGATACACACCAGCGTCCTCCCGCGATTCACGGCAGGGCATCGCCACGGCGAAAAAAGGATCGTGGCCTCCAACTACGCTCACTTCTTACGTCACACGATAATAAGCGCGCTCGGCATCGAACGCGCTGTCTAGGCACAGCAGCCGCTCGCAGCAGCTTCTCATGGTGCAATCTTGGATGCATTTCTTCTCGTAGGATTTGGGCGAGTCAAGGAGGGGAAGGGGGGTCTCTACGGAAGATCTCGCCTCGAGGTCGCGAGAAGCGAAATTTCAAAGAAGTAAACGATTAAGATCAAGAGAGTAGTGCAAGAAGTTTAACCAGAAATAAGGAGATTTTCGCGAACAATGTTTTTTTAGAAATATAGAAAAATTTTTTAATAATTAATAAATAAAATAGATAGATAAATAATGATAATATTATTCTGCGCATACATATAAACAAGTAAGTAACGAGCTCGATACAAGTGTAAAGTATATTGAAGTATACTGCACGCAAATGGCGAGGCTACATTAAATGCTGCTATGATGTCTGACCCAGAAAGAGTCTTATAACAAGATGTGTAACCATAAATATACATGTAGAGATGACGAAAATGATGAACACGTAAAGAAAATTACAGAAGGTGATGATAACACGAGGATAGTAAGTTAATCATTGAATTAAAAGATGAGATATAACATAATTATGTAAGATCGATACTTTGATAGTAAAAAAGGAAAAAAGGTATGGAAAAATAACGCGATAAAAAATATGAAAATTAAATTTTAATAATAATTTTAAAAACAGAAGTAAAATAAATGTATATTGGAAAAAATATAAATATTCAGCAAGAAGTAAATGGTTATTAACATTTTTGCAATTGGATTTTCTTTAATAACAATAGCGTAATCAATCTAAATACATACCTATGTATGACAAAATCTGTTACGAATTAATGTTTACTGTACATTCATGTATATACGAGATATATACGTATGAAGTATACATATGAAAGCGTATTTAACGTATAACGTTCGCAACGCGAGCAATATCTATACATTGTAGCGAAGCTGAAGTATTGCGGCTCCGGTAACCTACGACCAGTGCAGCGGCGCGATCTTGGTGCTCGGACTTTAAGATCGAGGAGAATGAAATGTCACGAATGTCTTCGAACAATAACGCGCGCGAACGAGAAAGGGAAGGACGAGCAGATGAGGAATACGTCGCGCTCGCGCTCGCGCTCGCGCCACGGGTAAGGTGGAAAAGAAGAATGCGATCCATTCAGGAGGGCGCAACCGCTCTGCGATCCAGAAGCGAAGTGTTAATGCCACACGCACTTCGAAATCAGATGGAATTCCAATTTGACGAACCTTGATCTTTAAAGTGCGCGCTCCTCTCGGAGCGGCTTCGCAAAACGCCAACGAAATACCGAGGACGTTATTTGTCGAACAAGAGGGCCGATATCCTCGAACTCCTTGTTACGGAATTATTACTTTATTGTCAGTAACGAAATTGATCGCGCAAGGTCCTCGGTTTCCACCTTGTTCACCTTTCGGCTGCACGTCTGCAAGTTTGAAACGCGCTTTGTTCCGTAGACTTCGTATATCATCTATCAAGGCGCCGAGAGAAGGCGCCAAGTATATTGCTAAAAGTAATTAAAAAGTGATAGGCATGTGCTCATAAAGATACCATACATATATTAAAAAATTGACAAGGGGAAATCGCATTCCTGTTACCACGCTTTTTCTATCTTTAGATGTACGATTGCGCAAACAATCTTTCACGAAGCTCAATTAATTTAACGTATCAATCAATGTTTATGATTTAAGAATTAAGATTTTAAGAAATAAAAAAAATTTTAATACAAACATTTTAAAAAATTTTGATTATATAATAAATTTGAAAGCGTTTGTATTATTTAATTCGAAAACAAAAGTAAAAAAGAAATAACAGCTTTTTCCTTTCTACCATTTTTTCTAAGGAAAAACCAATTTTGAGATTTTGAATGTTGTAAAGGCTTGAATCGAGACTTGTATAAGGAAGACATCTTACATGATACATATATCTTAAAAGATTAGTAAATTATCGATTAAAATCGATTAAAAATGATGGATGAGTTACATATATCCCTGTGATTGGAATGGCTAAACCGTTCACACGGCAATGACGCGACAAGGAAAAGATGGGACGAAGAGCATACTCGAGCGAGTGGCTGATGCATCGTTTCTCAATGCGAGTCACACGTAAGTCCGCGGGCAGAGACAGGTGGGCGTAACCGCGATTTCTAATTATTCGATAATTCGTGCAACTGCATTCCAGCGAAGTGATGCGTTTCGCAATCAAAGATGCGATTAATCCTGCGTCTTCGCCGTGCATTCGACTGGATTTGAGCGATTTTGGAATGCACGCGCGCCATTCTTTTCGGATCATTTCCCACGATATAGCCAGTCATCCAACGGCGACCTCAGCGAACACGACACGTATGGTGCATTCGACAGTCACATACATAATTCCACACTGTCGATCGAAAGCGTCATGACTGTCATTGCGTAACATCGCGGAAATCCGTAATGTCAATTTATCAAATGATTTTTTTATATATACCTGTTACATTTTGAATATATTATCTTATACATTTCGTTTTACTCCACACGATCAACTCAACATTTCAGTATCAACGCATTATTAAACGAAATTAAAAATATTACTCTAATTATTAAAAAGTTATTTTTAAATATTTTAAGTATATGATTATATATTATATTATTTTATTATTATAGTTATAATATAAAAATATAATGATTTAATATTTTACATTACAGATAACAAGTATGTTAGGTATCTATATGTTATTATAAAATATTAAGCTATAAAAGAAATTAAATTCTTTGGATGGTATTCAGGATACTTTTTCTACATATTGATATCACAACCAACAACCTAAAATGATACCTATATCAATCAGAATTTGACTTAATTACTTTTCAGTAATTAAGCATAGTATACAACGTATAATTAAATAACTTGCCGAAATTTACTGCTCAATATTACGTACAATAGAAATTAAATTTCCGTCATTTAATGAGCTATAAAACCCGCTATTAAAGACACAAAAAGTGTGCGCAATATATCATATTGACGGAACTACTAATTACGTATATTTTTTTTGCGGCCACTAAATTGTGGTTTCTTTAGAAAACGGACATCCAAGTAATAATAGGAAGAGGAAGAACTGCAATTTCTCTTCTCGCACCTGCTGTTGCGCGCGCGTGAGCGTGCTTGTTTTAATTAATCGTGCTATGCTCATCATAATCATGAGGAAAGATTGAGGTAATCCCTGCACTGTGCTCTGCCCTGACCTGCTCTCGCTGGATGCGCATTGAGTGATCAAGAATGAACGAGGCTCGGCAGAATAGGGATTGCTCGTCGAGCAATCCAGACCGTGCGTGCATGCCTTTCTCCGACCGATCGCCGTCTGCAACTTTGCAAGAACGCGGAGATGCAAATTGTGCACGTAAAAATAAATTTTATATCTCGACACTTGTCCACCGTTACATGACAGTTGCCGGAGTCGACGATTGCCGGTCTCGTAATTAACTATATAGTTATATTCAACAAGAAGCTTAATTGAAAATATTATTTTATATGCGTGCATTTGTATTTTTCATTTCGTCGATGGAAGAAGTGAATATGATACAATCTTATGAAGAAATACTCTTCATTATTATCAAATTAAAATGGCATTTATTTATATATTAATAGCAGATAATCAATGCTTGAGTATGACATTAGTTTGTTGCCTGCTGGATAGGTAGATGTCAAACAAGATTGCAAGCAAAAATCTTAATTTTCTAAATATAAACGTAGAAAATATGTACAGAAATCTCTTTAAGCGAATAAATTATTATCGATACAAGCCATAAAAGACCAATCGACATTCTCCTAGAAATCCTCCGCAATAGAAAGGAATGACGAATATCAATTAATAAATTAAAGATTATTATATCATATTTTGGTAACAAGATACATGTATACATTTTTATTTTTTATACTATAGTTTTTAAATATGGCTAACTATAACGTTTTTAAATATATCACATAAATAATATATAAAATATAATGTTTCTAAATCACACAAATATTTCATTTATCTTATCGTTTTCACAAACAATCTTGTCTTAATTATTTCATTGAGAAAATATCATGTAGACAAAGTAGTTTGCTTGTGCGAAGTGGATTTTTATTAACGTCAGACATTTCACGATATTCACAATATTCATATCCATTGATACGAGTCATTTTAAAATAAATTCTCAATGTAATAAAAGACGATATAAAATGCGAAATATATATGTTACATTAATATAAAAATGTGCTTATATTGCACAAATCGAAGTGCGTTTCATGGAATGCGGTAATTCTCCTTATATAAAGCAGTAAATTTTATGCGACAATATTTATTAATGTGTAACGTTCGCTGGAAGATATTGGCGCAGTAAGTGAAGAAGCAAAAAGAAGAAATGAATGAAAGAAGAATGTATGAAAAGAAAGGGAACTGATATTGCATTTCATTACGATCAAATATAATTCGTGGCACGGAAAAACAGGTTTTCGTACAGGTAACGTAAAGAGATAATTATTTACATCCGCATCGACAAAAATAATGAAATGATCGATTTCTCGAAAAATATGTAATGCAAATGGAAAGTTGGCATCTCGCCGATCTTCCATTTCGGCTTTAATGATCAGAGCGTTTCGATTACAGACGGATAAGAAGTTGCGAAATGGAAAATTGCATTCGCAAGCTATCACGATAGCTTACCAAAGTAATCCTAAGAATGATTGCTTTTGCCGCATCCAATAATTACCACCATTATTTGCCTAACATATCTTTAGAAGATCCTTCCTTAACAAATAAAATTTGAAAAAAACTGGAGTTTTTCAAGTAACAATATATAATTAATATTGTTTTTAAGTCATATTATTTAAGTCATTCAGTAATCAATCCAATGTAGAAAATAATAGAACATGTTATTATACATACATAAAAGGAACATGTTACATATATAAAAAGATTAACAGATGAGAAGAAATTTAATTCAGAATTAAAGAGTGCTGAAGCAGTAATTATGCGATTATGGAGTAAATATTTCGCGCCGTATAAGATTGACAAGAAACGGAAATGAAGAAATATAAAATAATAACCGCGCTGGCAAGTCATGCTTTATCCGCGCGCGAAGCAGCTGCAGATCGAATCGCAATATTTCTCATTATTCATCGGGCGAGCTATTGCTCGCCTCGTCGATTAAAGAAAAAAAATACCGGGGAAGAGAATGTCTTCCTTATGATCCGTTCGATATCATCCCTGTGCTAATAAGGCTTACTTTCTCGCAACGAATCAGCATTCCATAGTACCATTTCAATCAATTGTCTATACGTGGACAATCATAGTCAAGGACCTATCACGTATTTTAAAACTGTATGCCGAACATATATAGTTGTATATAATTTCTGTACGCATTATTATCGATTCAATCTTCTCTTAAAAAGTATATTTTATTGTTTTATGTATTTTCCAATCCAACTAGCAAAATATGATGTGACAAATCGCTTGTTGATATTTAAACAACTATTTTTAAGTACATGTTGCAATCAGAGCCTTCTCAAAAACAATTTTGCACTATGTGATAAATGAAGTACAATGCGACAAACAAGATAAAGCAAAGTACGGTAAATAAATATTTAAATATTTTTTCTGACGCACATGAGTGAAATGATATATTTCTTTCATTCATCCAAAAAAAAATTTACAAAACTATCAAATATTTCGATAATTAACAGATTTACAATTAATCTTGGAGGGAAGAACTATTTATCTTCATTCAAATACATTTTGACTACATCGTAAACGTGTATGTATTGTAAAAATAAATAACATAAAAATTGTAGTGATATTACAAAAAGACTGATACAATCAATTATTGTATAAGGATGCAGAATTCGATACAATCTGTAACTGCGTTAACGTTGAAAGATAATTTGATTTTTTTTCCTCATTAAAGCATAATCAGGTTATTGTTTTGGGCCAATTAGTCGATGGCCAATGATATAATAATTCATGAGAATATGAGGAAGCGATTGTACAGCGATTGAGTACGATGCGAGAATTTCTCTTCGTTCGCGGAAGAGTTATGAAAGGGTTAAACGTCATGGGAGAAGCACGAAGGAGCATCTGTGCTCGGTGGATTCGAAACCTCGTATTACGCCATCGATTACGCGGATGACCGTATTGGAAACTCCTAGAGCGAACGCCGCGCCGCGTGCATCGAGTGGTAGAGAACTCTTCTTTCACGGATAACTGGACGAAGATCGCCGCTCACCGTTGTAGAATAGCTACGACGTGAATCTTAGAATCTTGATTTAGCAACTTCAAATGCTAGATAACCGACGGCTGACAGGAACACAAACGAATCTTACAAAATTCAAATCACGAAATTGAAATGAGCAATGAAGTGCATATTTCGACAATGAAGAATATAATCTTTAGTCGAAACTTAATTCCTATTCAATCTCTTTCGTGGAAGCAAAAGTACGATAGTTGTGAAATTGATGCAGGATATCATCTCCTCTTTATTGTCAAAATTAAGTTCTGCAATGATTTCGTCAATAGAAATGTTTATTCAATATTTCTGTCAAGAATTGAAAGTCATGAGTTAAACATTATGATTTTTGATGACAAGAATAATAATTTTTTAAAATTAATGAACGAGAGAATCATAATTGGTACCCATATACATATATTTAATAGTTATTGAAAAACTACCATATTTTGTTTATATTAAAGTTCTACGATCCAAACTAGATTATCTGAATAAAATTAGGTCACAATGATATTTGTATATGATCACATTACATGAAAAGGGAAAGATACAAGCAATAGAAAGTATGTATTTTTAAACAAAAGAACTGTATTGTGCGGTAGTTTATTAGTTGAATAATGATTATTACCGCGATGATGGAAGTTTATATTCTAATAAATCGCGATGACACGATTTTTAATCTATTTAATGGAATAATAAACTAGCGACTAAAAGTAGTAAACAAATATTTTATGCGTATTAAATGCGAGATATTTGAGTAAGAGGATTTAGAATAACATAATTTCTCATTAGCCTGCCGTATTATACATGGATAACTGCAGAAATTCTCGATCCTCCGCGCATAGTAGTTTATACGTATTACGATATCTCTTGTTAAGTGCTCATTTATTATGTAGGTTTATTATCGTAATATAATTCACACGTATTGCATAAATAGGTCGATAGCAAATGGTACTACTATTATCGTATACGATTCGTTCTAAGCGGTTTATTAAATCTTTATCTTTTTTTGTATTTAGTTTATTTATACAATCTAATTATTATTATGTTATTTGTCAAGTTATTATTTTGTGCTATTTACTTGTAGATTATATTTTTACTTGACAGAAAGTGTACTGATAATATTATATTATTACATTATTACTTACTTTATTAAACATAAATTCGATTTTATCACATGGAGGTTATTTTATATTCTCCAATTTAGCATATGCAAAGTAGATATGATTTTAAAAAGTGTTTAAGTACAATTACTATTTTAATTAAATTACATACAATGACTACAGTTTTAATAGTTAATACGAGATACAGCTGTTTAGGTACAACGAGATACTTTTACTTTTTCCAAAAATGTATATGCTCTGCGTCCCCCTCTCTTCCTTCAGTATTTCATAGATTAATAGCATTGAATGATCTGACGTAAATTTCACGTGTACAAGGAAACGCTCTTTCTCAGTCGCGTACTCTCGTTCTTAACATAATCCGAGAAACGAGGATCTTGGAGGGAGCGTCGCCGCGCGTTTTGCCCTGCCGATCTCCCGCGCAAGATTCTAAGGCAAGGTAAAGGCGCGGTGATGAGGCAAGGGTGAGACAAGGCAAAGCAAAGCAAGGCAAGGCAAGACACGACAAGGTAAGGCACGGCAAGGAAGCCGCCCCTCCGTATGAACGGACGGGCGAAGAAGGCCCCTCTACTTGAGGACCGCCTACCTGGAGAACCCCGACACGCCGTCCAAGAATCATCTTATTATCGAGTCCCTCATGCTATATAAACCCAACGTGCCAGCATGCCGAGTAGTTACGTACTGACTTTATTCACAGTCGTGCGCCGGAGAGTGCATCGACGACATAACACCACAGCATAATACATTGCATCCTGTTCGTATACGCATACGCACGTGTGCTACATAATTCTGCCGATCGTATCACCTCGTTTTGTGAAACCTCTCTTCGAGAAATTGTTGATCGCGTAAATTCGAATCGACACTTGCCGGGCAAGATCCCATCGCGTCTGAGTGGATGTATCGTCATCGATCATTAAAATCGACACCATCGATTTATCGAGGATCTTTTTTCAAAACAGTGCACGGAGAGTTATGCCTAACATAGTTTTTTAACTGGATAATTAAATTATTTGGTGTTTTAGAAATACGATTCTATTCGTACCTGCATCAAACATCGTCGGATGATTTCCGTGTATGTTATTGTCACACATTATTATTGCAAAAAATTAAAAACGTGGCACTAATTTGATACTTTTAAAGAAAATGTTGATGCAAATAATATGACTTATTGGAGTAAAAGCAGTATCTTCCTAAAGTGTTTTTAAACCCGCGAGAGTTTTTGTTTCTTAAAAAGATAATTAATTGTGCAAATAATAAATAAAATTTTGCCATATTTAAAAAAATATACGGTGTAAAGGATATTACAGGAAAAGGACAAAATAAAAACTAAATTTCTAAATAAATATAAATTGAGAAAATAGACTAAATTTATATGTAATGCTTGCATATATTCACCTTTTGATTGTTATATTAAATCTAGAATATAAATTCAGATAATTTATAATTTGTATCACAATTTAGATAGGATTCTACCTATAATAATTTTATAATATGAAAATTTTGAAGACTCAGAAAACATATAAAATATATATTTAAAATACACACGCATATACATATATATATTAAAAAATATATAACATATACAATTGTAAATAGTTTTCGAAAATACGATACGAGTTATAAATAATTTAAAGTAAACTTTGTAAGTTCTATTTTAAAAAATCGCAACACTGTATAAAACGTGTTGAAAACAAAGAAAACAAGTACCTATTACGTGTTGAACGCACAAAAGAAATAAGTATTTATAATCGAAATTTTTCTTTCCTAACCGTACACTGTTTAATAAAAAGATATCGTGAAAAGAACTATATGTCGTGATTTATTGCAGAATACTGTCGTATTCTGTATATAAAGATGATCATCATCTGACGCATTTTGATATCCCTTTTTCCCCCGTTCATACATTTATTCGCTCACGATCATAAAACATCTCTCGCGAGCACGTATTTTGTTCAAATAGCGGAAGCTACCATCGTACCCCTCTCATGCAGTGTTAATTTGAAACTTTTTCAGTGCGCGTTAATCGCTCTAAAGGGTTGTCTCGTTGTTGTTTCCGCTAACGAGCACGCGAGTTAGCGTGGTTCCAGCACTTCGATCTGTATCACGTAGTGCGGCCGAAAGATGTATTACTTGCAGGTACGTGTGAGATCGATTTGGTTTTTTCCAGTTATTAATTCGCCGTACATATCACGCAATACAGATTTATAAAAATTAAAAATTGATCCTCTTGTTACCACGGATTCGCGTGTATCGCTTAGTAAGTGCAATCGCAATCACACGAGTGTTGCAGCAAGACGCGCGTTACCGCCCACGTGGTCCATCAGCACATTTACAATTGAGAAACATCATTAACTTCAAAACTGTCATAGTTAGAGTTTATGTTCACGCGATGGCGTGAAAAAAAAATCATCAAATTGATCGTCAAATCAAAAGATGAAATATTAGAAAGGCCTTTGCATAATCTTCGCTTTCGTACTTTATTGTTCATAACTGTCGCACGCTTCATTATATAATTTGTTATAATTATAAACAATTTATGGTAATTTGCAGAGATAAAAGTCAATTGTAATTTATTATATCATAAAAGTGACGGCATATTTCTTGTCTGTTTAAAGAAAAGACAAGTGATCTTATACTCGAGCGATAGATATATAATTGTTTCTCGATGCACGACATGAAACATATTCAGATCTTCAATTGTCAATTACAAATCTCTCGTATTTACCTCGAATACTTCGATTAACTCGTGTCGAGTAAAAAAAAAATATGAATACAAGTTAAACATTCGCAGAGGGAAGGTGCGTGGAGCTTGTCTTGCCATACGTGCGTTGATCAGCCAAGATTACTCTCCCTCTTTACACGGCGCGCGACCTTTACGTCGTTTGTAAAACCACTACGGCTCAATCCTTGCCCACCCACAAAGAGTCACCGCGTTGATAGAACGGTTTTGTTATAAATCACTTACGGCTGTCGCCCGGTTAATTTACGTCCCGCTTGATTAATCGAACGATCTCTTATCCGCGGCAAATCGATGATCGCCGTATCTATCCGTTAAATACTTACTCGCCGTTTGTGATGCAGGTAGATCTGACTAGCTGTCGATCTTGCGAAGAGAGCCCACGGTCGCGAGATACAAAAAATTATCTGTTATCATTAGATCGACAAATTTCATATGAATAAAAGAAAGAAGGAGAATATTCATTTTAATTTGCATTAAACAAATATCTCAGTTATCTACCGCCATGTAGAAACACAACTGGTGATAAATTTAGATTTTCCTTCCGATAAATTCAGTTTCCGAAAGGATTGAAGTTATCCGCGAGTTCAATCCGGCCGCCTCTCTTCGCCCCCTTCATTGTCATTAGCGTGTCTCATTATTTCTTCTTATTAAAATATGAAGGAAAGCGATTACAACAATGGTCGGTGATATCATCGCATAATATACACGTCAGACGCGCGCCCACACGTCGTGCGCATCGACATCATAATGAGATATTAATGAACTAACGGGGCGCATGCAATATCGCATTTGTCAGCCCCGTCGGAGTGTAGCTCTTCTCACGCTTCTCCACATTTCGATTGACTACTGGAACGAAGTTGCGAAACCACCTTACGCGAAGCGTACGTTGCACCGCGCCGCGCCGCGGGACAAGCATCTTTCAAATATGCTCTCACTTTCTCCGTCTCTCTCTCTCTCTCTCTCTTTCTCTCTTCCTCTCTCCTTCCTCTCTACCCTCTCGCGTGTGTGTTTATGGCTGGATTCGGGAAGCGCGCTATTAGCGCTATTTGCTTATTCTATCCTTGTTTTACACCCGACGATATACTCGAGCGATAAAAGTAGAATAATGCAATAGCGCTAATAGCGCGCTCCCCGCGAATGCAGCCTTTATATTTTATATTATTTATATATGCGTACCTCTCTTCTCTGGCGGCGCGCTGCAATCGAAGTACAGGGTTAAGAGCATAATACAAAGGTCTCTACACTGTCGCAATAGAGCACAGATCGTCGGCCGCATCTCCGATTGCAACGTTGACGTAACATTCGCCGTAACATTATTGATTCGGTCTGCTCCTCTTTCACGTCGATTTTCTTTCGCCGTCGCGGCCGGCTCCGAGGCTAATGAGCAGCGACGAATCGCGCGCGTATCTGTCTGTTATTACGCCGGGGAAAAAAGAAAGATTCGCGATAGAAGTCCCGCGGTACTTATCGTATGCGAAATATCGCGGTCTCGTTTGTTGCGCACGGACAACGTTTGCTAACCGGTTGCTTTAGCTCTCTTATATATTAATTCTTAACGCTGTGAGCGCAAGTGAACGATCCTTCACGCGAGCGCATTCCTTACGTTTTTCATTACCTCTGCCATTTTGAATGAAAACTTAATGTAAAATATTGCGTTTTATTAAAAAGTGCAGTATATGTGGATAAACAGCATATATACACCTATACACATATTGTACGAGAAATAACAATTATTTAAAATTAATTAAAAAATGACAAAATTTAATACTAATTTATTGCATTACTATTTCGTAATTTATCACAAGTATATTTTAAATAATTTAAATAAATAGTACATTGCAACTTGTAATAAAATGTAATTTATACAAATGTTTCGAAAATAATTAAATAATTGTTAACCAAGTGCAAATCAATTGAGAATTTGTTCAAAAGTTTGTTGTTAATTTTTCTGCATTATTTATCATTTTCATTGCTTATACTTCATAATTCGTCTCTTGATTCACGCAAATAAAGTTATTGTAATCATTACAATAATTTTACTAACCGCAAATTCTCTTATAATAAACCTTTCAAACCTTTATCGATGTTTGATCTTTTCTATATATGACTAAGTGCTTAGTGTAACATTTAAATATGTTAAAACAACGTTTATAAAATTTAACTTTGCTAATCATATCAAGCCTGAAATTTAAAATAATTTATTTCAAACTTACAAAACATTTCTCGCAACCTCTTTTCGATTTATGACAAATTACAAAAGCTAAATATTATGTCAATTAATGCAACATAAGTATTAAATAAATGTAACATCGGAATATCTGAAAATGAGAAAATTACCAAATATTATTTATGATCTTTATATTAATAAGAGTTATCCATTTTAAGATTTATACAATTATCGCAAAAAAAATTATATTTGAATTATCGTATGATTTATCGTAACAAATAATAATGCGATAATATCGATGAAAACGGGCATTGGAGACGATAAATGTACGATAGATTAGAATTATTTTATTCAACTAGCGTTTCGTCAGACTATAATTATTTCCATCAATCTCATCAAAAGTCACAACTCACGGGATACGTTGCACTATGGAAAAAAAAATATCCCCCCGGCATACCTGGCATCTTGACGTACTAAATATCAAACTCAGTATTAACAGAGGAGACGCTTGATTTATTAAAATTACACACCTCTTAACACACGACTCGCGTTGCGGCTCGCACTTGTAGCTGATAAGCTACGCGACAAATGTCAGTTTACACACGAGAACGATTGTGACGATATTCAACACCGGATCTGTGAAAGTCGAGGAACGTTTATCGCGCGCGTGTGTGCATGCCGGTATAATTCAAACAAAAGATTCTACTGTATTAGACACGTAATACGGTGAAATCAAGGCTCGACGGAAACTCATATATCCGGCCACATTAACCCGTCGCATAAACCTAGTCATTTTTTTTACCTGTTTGCGTAATAATTACATACAAAAGATTATAAGATAGTATGTCTTGCAATAAAAAATAAAGAAATATGTAACTTTATATATAATATTTTGCTTTGCCTATAATATGCAATAATATTGCAGCAATATTTAAAAATTATAAAAACTGTTACTATATATTTAAAAAAAAGAATAAACATTCTTCGTCTACATGATAAAATATGTTACGTATCAAGACACACTATAT
>NW_020213596.1:8616-19767 GCF_003070985.1 Temnothorax curvispinosus | reverse complement strand
TTGATTACGTGTTACACGCTCGAACATCCCCGACAGACTGCCTCGAGTTGTTTGTCTCGTTCGAGCTCCCCACTATCGGTCCCGTACATCCCCACTCCGACGGATATTCCGCTTTCTCTCGCCGCTAACTGCGCGTTGGCCCTCGGTAATTTTCCACGCGGGTGTTTACGCCGTTCGCGCCGAGCCCCGTTGAAATTTCCATGCTCATTGCGCTCGCGCGGTCGCTCCGTCCTGGCAACAAGGTAGCCGTTTTTCACTTCCCTAAATTTTGCGCGGCCGCTGACGCCGACCTGTGCGCCAGGTCGTTTACCCCGTCTACGATCTCCATCCGGGCGACTTTCCTGAAGAAGACGTCCAGGTGCAGGGCACTGGGCCTGCCGACGACGTCGACCCCTCCTGACGCTTATTTCGCACCTGGTACGACGCTTTCCGCGGTCCTTCCCCGTGGAAGATGTCCAGGTTGCGAGACGGCGGACGGTTCTGTAACTTTGTTATCGGCCGTCGGATTTCGACGGCGACCAGATATGAACGTTCTCGGGGACGTCCCTGTTAGTCAGGGACACTTATTCCCCGGGGATGACTCACCTAGGGCGAGTTCCCGGACGGTCCGCCGTTTCGTTACCCGGGCGGCGGGTCTCACCGGGACCCGGCTTCGTGGGCTCGGCGAAGTGCCCCCGAATGTCAGGGGTGCTCAACTCCCGGAGATGACGCCTCTAGCTCGACTTCGCGGACGGTTCGCCATCTCCCGTCTGCGTTCGCGTATCGCGTCGCCGACCCCGTATGCTCAACTCGGGGACCACGTGTCCCTGTCAGGGACGTATCCTTCCACCGCAATGCCGTCGGTTCGCAAGATTTCCGACGGTTCGCCGTCTTTCCGATCGCCGGTCGGATCTCGCATTTAGCGCGCGCGTTACCTTTCACGGGTTCCCCGTGGCGATCAGGGCTCTTAATTCTTTCTCGCCGATCGCGGATTCGATTCGTTAGCGGACGTTCCGCCATTTCCCGTTCCGTGGGCCGTCACCGTTGGTCCATCATGTGATGCGGGAGTCTCCCGGTTGTTCTCACGGGAGGCCCCCTTTCCTGGAAAGTGTGAATGGGCTCAAGCCCTGTCATGCCGCCGCATGACCTCCCGTATCCGCGCCGACGGGACAAAATAAAATTACTTTACGAAATCAACAAAATCCATGTATACCTCCTAACGAGGAGTCACGCTGCTTGAGCCTCAATTAAACGAAAAGAAAAAGGAATAACAAATATTGACGCGGCATATTAAACTTATATCTATCCAGCGCCGGATGGGGTCGCTCGGCGTGCTACGATCCGACAAGAAAACCAAAACAGAAAAGAAGGAGAATCGAGACCGAGAAACGCAGCTCCTAGAGTTGGTTCCTTCCTCCGACATTGCACCCATCCTCGGAGCGCGAACGCTAAACTTAAAATTATGTTGGACGTGGCTCCACCTCGTCCATGTCCGAGCCGCTACTGCCCTCCGGGCTCCGGAAAGACACCGTCGACCCGCGATCCTCCGTGACGGGTTCGCTCCCGGTCACCTGCTCGTCTCCCAGCTCTTCGGGAGCGCGCGCCTCCATTTCCAGGATCTCAGGAAGCTCGGCCTCCAGCATCGACACGATCTCCTTCAGCGCGCTCAGATCGGTCGGCACCCCGAGCTCGTCAGTCGGAGTCGGGCCCCGCTCCTGGGTCCCCGGGCTCCGTATCCCCGCGACCGTCGCCTCGCACGGCGGTCCCGGTTCACCTACCGTCCCCTCAATCGGCACGACCGCGCCTTCCGGCTGCACCTGCCTCGCCAGTAATCGTATTGCCTCCTCGGACAGGCGCCGCAGCACCACCTTAGGCTCCTGAGACTTCGCGTCGCGAACCGCGCTTGCGCACGGTCGCAAGGTTAGGTTAGGTTGGAGTCTGAGCCAAGGCTTTAAGGAGGACGGACGCTCTTTATATCGCTCCGTATATGTGGGACTTTGTGATTTTAAATATTGAGAATTTTTGAAAGTGTCTAATATGTGTCGATTCGCGCTGTTACTGCGAGTCGAACTATGTAAATTTTGTTACTGACATTATTAGGATTACTTAGATTTTAACATTTTTGTCTTTGATGTGATATGGCTGTGCGTTTCGCGAGAGACTTGTGTGCCGCATGGCGACCATTGACTCTTTGACTTTTTGACTTTAAGAACTAAGAAATATCGCGAATCCTTAGAATATCACCTAAGATCGGACATTTACACTTTAGATTCGGACTTTGTGCATCGAACAGTATATATATTATTCGTGATGTATACGATTTAACATAATTTTCATTAAATCTTTCCTCGGGCCACATCCAATACGTGAAGATGGCCGCCTTGACAGGAGAAAGGAGGATAGAATTAAGAAGGAAGGACGTTATATATGTCTGGCTGCAATTAATTCATATCTATGCTCACTTTGGTGAGTTATATGTCACTCCAAAGTTGAAACATGTGTCTGCCTGTTCGTTTATATTTGTATCAATACAGGGGAAAGAAATGTCATAATGCACATATCTCTTTCTCGACTATTTAAATTGTCGATCATGAAAATGGCCGATTTTCACACGTTTCGTGTCTATATAAACGTTAGAGACAAATGGCCGTTCGCGTGGTCTCGCACCGGTGATTCTGAGAAATTAAAATGGCCGACTTGAGTACTCTTCGTGTCATTCGCGTCTGTAATGGTGCATGACGCGATAATAATTAGAGACAGTATACCAATGGTGACTTGACACAGTGTTATGGCTCCTGTTCGCGGCTGAGACAACGACGGTCGTTTTATCGCGTCGGGACGTACTTATGCATCTCGCGATTTCTATAGACCTGTGAAACTGCATAACTGCGATGTCACTGAGAATGCATTACTAAAACTATCGGGCTTCGTTTTGATAACGACAGTGACAAGCGTTTTACGCTCGGGGATATATCTGTGCAGTTTTCGCGTTGATTGGCCGATGTCGTTCCTTCGGCTGCCTGTCGCGAGACTTAAGTTTAAGTTTATTTTGTGAACTTGATGTGCATATGACATTATTGAGACTGCACTTATCGTGCGTGCATCTTATCCTTTGGGCCTTATCATACTGGCTCGACACATGAACACATTCACATAAAACACTTTACAATAAGGTTATCTCTTTGCCTTGACTCTTTTAAAACTCTAAACTCTTATACTATTTCACACTTAATAATTCAACGAGACCTTAGTCTCTATTATATTCATACGCTCTTGAAGCTTTATCTATTTAATATGTTCTTGCGTGCGAGATAATTCTATTGTATATTTAATATTAAGTTAGTTTTATGGTAGTTAACTTTTCATACCGCGTGTTATTGTAGAGATTTTAACCTCTTATTCTCCTAGATGCTCTGTAAGCTTTTTTTTCGCGGGATAATTCTATACCTTATATATAATATTAATCTAGTACAACAGTTTTGTTTCATTATATTCTAATGTTATTGATTTATGCATATATATATAGGAATCTGCGTATTACAATGTGCAATGTGTTCTTCATACTGCGACCGTTCGTTTCAATAACATATTGCAATACGATGGGTGATCGAACAAATTTAAGTAGTTGTCTCTGTGATTGTCATAGTTGTTTAGTCTTTGTGACTGTATTGTGTTTTTTCCTGTCAATTACTTATTGCAGAGCATATGCATTCATGATTGTGAGTCTATAATAAAGAATGAATCAGGAAGTGATGTGACGGTGTACATATACTGTTTATTTATGACTCTCCTTTCCTCTATCCTACATAACCTATATGGAGCGTCAGACTGGAGTGGCTAGTGTAAGCTGAATTCGTATTTGCAGCATTATATTAAACTGCAATAGCTATATATATCTTATCTGACATCTCTGTGCACTTATAGTTTTTATATAGAGTTAATATAATGATATACTAAAATTCATATTCTGACACAGAGTGGTGTCAATGTTATATAGGAAATAACATATTTTCTAGACTAAATTTCACATAAAATGACAATATTTAGTTCTTTTTACACATAAACCGTTAAACTGTTAATTTCTGTATATATGCAATCACATTCTATATATTGAACGGTCTTAGATCAGATCAAAATGATTGGGAAATGGTCAGGAAATGGTCAGGTTGAATGGTCAGGAAATGGTCAGGAAATGGTCAGGAAATGGCCAGGTTAAATGGTCAGGAAATGGTCATGAGTACGGTCAGGATAATGGTTAGGAAAATGGTCAGGAATTGACCAGGGATTGCGATTACTCATCGATACTTAAAGTCATATTGTAACCGGACGGTGCAGCCGCACGCATCACAGGAGACGACAAGGGCACCAACAGCAGCGCTCCCGAGATGGACGAGGCGGACCCACGTCCAAATTAACATTAAGTACAGCGTTTGCGTTCCGAGGATGGGGTCACAGGCAGCAGCCGTTATCGATTTTTGTTTGTTTATTCTGATGACTTAGGAGTAAGGAGAGTGACCACATCCGGCGCATAAGTAGGCATAAGGTTGTTTAATTTTCAGTTACGCAGTTCCGAGCCCAATCCCGAAGGTGCGGATACAACAGTTCGTGCGACAGGGCTTGAGCCCGCTCACACTTGCGTGACAGGGGAAGCGCTCGCGCGAATGATCGGGACGCTTCCGGAGAGTATGACGTACGGGCTGTGACGACCCACGGGGCGGAAAGACGTCGTCTATCGAAATGGACAAACCGTCCGTAATTATAGTAATTAAGCGACACGCGCGTCAAATAAACAGTTCTGATTGGCAAGGTAGTTCCGCGAAGCACGACACGCGGGTCAGAATCAAAATCTGGCCAGAGATAAAAAAGATGGCGGACCGTCGGGAAACTTTTAAACCGACGGCACGGCGGTAAAAGAACACGTCCCTGATTAATGGGGAGATCCTTAAGAACGTCCATATCCGATCGCCGACAAAATCGGATAACCAGCGACCGAGTTACAGGACCGTCCGCCATCTCGCGACCTGGACATCTTCCGCGGGGAAAAACCGCGGAAGGCATTGTACCAGGTACCGGTTAGGCGTCAGGAGGGGTCGACGTCGTCGGCAGGCCTGGGGAATAACGCGACACGACCACCGGGAGGTCAAGTAGGTAACCAAGCGTCATCCACGGGGAAAGACCAGCGGGTCACGCTGAATGAGACCCGGTACACTCGGGGAACGGGTCGCCGCCAATGTCCGATCGCCCGGACGCGAGATACGGCGACATGTCGCCGGAACTCGGGAACCGGACGTCATCCACGGGGAACGAGCCCGGAATCGGGATAAGAGGGACCGCCGAAGAGGGACCAGGGGGTCGCCGTCGACGGCGGAGGTCGCGGTCGCGACGTAGACATCCTCTTCGAGGGGTCGACCCGGGGTCGCGTAAAGGGACAGAGGAGAGGTCGTGCGCACGGGTCGGCGTCGTCGTGGGTGGATAAATGTAGAAGTTGGAAAACCACTACCCGTGGTCCGTCTCCGGACGTCGAGTGAATGGTACTCCGAATGGAAATTTCCACCGCGGACTTGGTGGTCAGCGGGGAGCGGGCAACGTATATTGTAACTGCGTAGCGGCGAACATCTGGCGCACACCTGTCGACCTGAAAGTCGTAAACAACCATTGTTAACGCGGCGAGCGAAAAATTACCGCGAGGAGAAAGCGACCGAATACCCTGTGGTGGGGGAAAAGGCACCGTAGGTAGGGAGCCCGAGAGAGGAAGATTGCTCGAGGCAGTCTGTCGGGGATGTTCGAGCGTGTAACACGTAATCAACTTCGCTCTGTTTCGTCGCGCTAAGTCACCGCGATCGTCATACAAGTGCTATAATTACGGCTCGCCAACATTCGTAACAACCGGCAACGCCCGCGTACGTCATATTCTCCGGACGCGTCCCGATCATTCGCGCGAGCGCTTTCCCTGTCTCGCAAGTGTGAGCGGGCTCAAGCCCTGTCGCACCGCCGCACGAACTGCTGTCTCCGCACCTTCGGGATTAGACTCGGAACTGCGTAACTGAAAATTAAACAACCTTATGCCTACTCATGCGCCGGATGTGGTCACTCTCCTTACTCCTAAGTCGTCAGAATAAACAAACAAAAATCGATAGCGGCTGCTGCCTGTGACCCCATCCTCGGAACGCGAACGCTGTACTTAATGCTAATTTGGACGTGGCTCCGCCTCGTCCATCTCGGGAGCGCTGCTGTTGGTGCCCTTGTCGTCTCCTGTGATGCGTGCGGCTGCAATATCTCTTATATTAAGTGGCCCAGCTATTAGACAAACTGTCAGGCTTTGAAGATGGTTGTATTTTGGAGTGGATATACATTGACAATCTTAATTGTTAATAATTATACATACTGTTGCGCCCGTGCCGAGACACCCGTTGCGCGCTGAACTTCGTCCACGTGAACTTCGCTCGAATAGCTTCAAGTCGAAGCGCGGTCCTTAACGACGGAATTATTGATTTATTGATTACACATTGACTGGGGGATTTCGCTCTGGGTTTCCGATTCGTTCGGACGTGTCCACCCGAGCTCTTTGTTAAACGAGTTCCTATTAAACGAGTTCCTATTAAACGAGTTCCTTTCTAACATAAAGAGAGTCTTTATTCCTGGAAACGGGATTACGCGCCGCGTTCGCGAGTGAGTGTGTGAGTGAGCAGCGGACGCACGGATAAGCGTAACAATACTTTAATTAATTCTTTCTATATATTTCATGTTTTGTCACATAAAATCAGTTAATTCACATACTGAGTATCATGTTTCGATATCGAAGAATTTGAATATCATATTTTGGAAAATGACATATTTCTGGTTCAAATTTGCATTAATATCACCGAACAGCAAAATTTAAACATGATAGACGTAATATTTCTATGTATTTTACACTCTTTGATACTTATAATTGGTTTTTTCTTGTATGTTTAAGTCATATCTTAATATCAAATGGTCCAACTATCAGACCTTGAAAGATGATCATATCTTGGAGTGGACATATATTGGCAATGTTAATTATTAACAATTATACTTATTTTAACTAATTCTTTCTATATATTCCATGTTTTTGTTATATAAAGTCAGTTAATTCACATACTAAGTATCATGTTTCGATATAGAGGGATTTAGATATCATATTTTGAAAATGACATATTTGGGTGCGTTCAGATTCCTTACTCTGAGTAGAAATATTAACCCGATGCCGTTCAGATAGCATCCGAGTAAGTATTTTTTGACTCGATAGACTGCGTTCAGATCGCTGGGTTGAAGTAATCGAGTTAACTCTAGAGTCGATTTCTCAACCTACCATTTTTCATCGGTTAAGAAGTAACTCGGCGTGTTTCAGCGGCAAGTTTGAAATTGAGTGACGAGAGTGATTCAACATGAGTGACAATCAGATTAATGCTGTAGAAGCGGACCCGACTCGCCACGAATTGGTGAGGTCAGAAAATGGGGAGATTGTCCGTGCCGAGGGACACATTGTCGTGTTCGACAATATTGGTAAGTATATGATTCAAGTGTTGTGAACGGGAATTGCGAGGGAGAGGTTAGGTGTCGAACTAGCTCCTATTGGTTTTGTTGCAATAATCTTTCTCTGTTAACAGATAAAAATATGTACTGCGTTCTCGAAAATGAGAGAAATCTCCGGCTCTTCGGTCTCATACCAACTGCCTTACAATTTGATACAGGTTAGGTTATATATTATATGTATTGAATTTGGCTCATATAGGCCAGGTGATTCGTGACTGCTCCAATAGTTGAAAGGATTTACATTGTTTTTGTACGTTGCAGTTCCTGAAACGAGCATGTCATCATCAGAGACCTTAGGCTCACTTTCTGATAATACAGCATGCTTGACACTAGAAGCAGGATGTTCAAACCAGGCAACCAGTAAAGAAAAAGGTAGGTGTGGGTTGTTAAGTCAGTCAAATTGTATGCATAACAGTGTAGTACACTCTTGGTCTATGTCAATTTTAGTTAAGTGGACGAAGAATGCTGTTCTAGCACTAATTACATCCTGGAAAGCTAATCAGCCAAATTTTGCAAGCACTACTGTAAAGAACGATGCAGTATGGAATATGATTGCCCAGGACATAAAAAAAACAGGCTTAATAGTTACTGCCACTCAGACTGAAAATAAGTGGAAAAACATAAGGAAGGCGTACATGGCTGTTAAGGACCATAACTCTAAGTCTGGGAATGCTCCGAAGACGTGTAAATTCTATGATGAGTTGGATGAAATATTTTCAAAATCACCAAGTGTCGCACCTGTTGCTCTTGCCTCCTCAAGAAGAAAGAGATCAGCCTCTACAACTATAGGCAATGATTTTAGTAGTGATGATGAGACCTCTGAAGAGATGGAGGCTGACAGGCATTCTGAGAAGAAAAGTAAGAAGGCAAAGAAAAGCAAACTGAATAGAGAATTAGAGGCTTGGTCTAAGACCCTTCGCGAAGATGCGGAGAAAAGGGAATTAACAAAGGAAAAACGACATGAGGCAGTGATTGCTGTGCAGAATAAAGGAATTGCAGCGTTTACTGATGTTATGAATAAGCTTCTAGAGAAGCTATGAATCAGTTTACGCGAGCTTCTGTAGTAACTTACGATAATTCCTTTGCGTAAACGAGTGAATTATCGTAAATTACTACAGAAGTAACGCTCGCGTAAACGTAGTATGTGCCTTGTACTTACCTGAAAGTGCCAATTAATTTGTGATAATTTTATGTGTACATTTTGTACCTGATACATGTGATTGTCATTATCCAAAGATATTTTTAAGAATTGTCCTATAGTAAGGTAAGATACAAAGAGTATTATCAAATTTTAATATTAATATTATTTTTGTTTCCTGTTTAGATATAGGTACTGTCCTAATATCAATATCTTTAATTTAAAAAAGAGAGAAAGATTGTCTATAGTTTATTCTAATTTCTCTAGTCTGTTTAGAGTATAAAAGAAGTTAATTTTGCTTCTTAATTATTATATTTTTAGTTCTGTTGCGAAAATGCGTCTTTTTCTACTTATAACTGATGTTTATAGAAGGTGTTTGCAGAATAAAGAAATTTATGTTCATTTGTATATTATTTATTACAATCCTTGTTACAACTGTATTTATAGGTAAACAGTCGATCTGTCAATTATCTCTTACGAGAAGGGCCACAAGGTGAGCTCTCTTAGCTTCACCCTTTTGAAAGCGTATGTTGTTATTATCATCATCATCATTCTCCCGTTCTTGTTGCCTTACTACTTCAAGACCTTCCCCAATAAAATCATCAACATTATCTTCTTCTACTTGGTCCTCTTCTAGCCCATCCAGACAAATGTTGTGCAGCACACAACAAGCAAGAATAAAACTTGGAATTAAGTCCACCCTTTTCATATCTAAATGCTTCAGTCGTCGAAATCTTCCCTTCAGCAGTGCAAAAGAACGTTCAACGACTTGTCTTGACTGCGACAGTACTGTATTGAAACGCTTGTGTGCCTGAAAAAGAAAATTCACAATAGTTCAAAAGTACTGATAGGTACAGACAGTTCTGTTTAACAGACTCAAGATAAATTCTCAATGAAACTTACTCGTGTTAGGTGACCATTGTCAATGTAGGGAGGAATGCACCATGACAACACAGGGTATGCCTTGTCAGCTATGATGTATTCACCATTTGGGAAGAGAGCATTCACATTACGCTCTGCATCCAGAAACAAGTCAGAGTTCCGGAAAATGCGTCGATCACCCACTGAACCAGGGTAACCAGCAAAACAGTCAGTAAACCTCAGTTCTGAATCACACACTGCCTGAAGAACTACAGCATAATCTCTTTTCCTTGTCTTATAATGCAGTGAGTGTTCCTAGGGCACAAAACAGAAAAATATACCATATGAACAATACAGAAAGTATGATAATACATGTAATAAGATAAAAGATAAACCTTAGGAGCCTCAATGCTTATATTACAGCCATCAATCGCACCAATTACATCGGGCATATTGGAAAGACGCTGGAACTTTTGTTTCACAGAATCAAGATGATCTCCTGCTGGCCACTTAATGATATTTTTTGCCATGTCGTTGAGACCTGCAACAACGCGCTGGATGCTGGCATTCACAGATGACTTTGCGAGATTATGCTTCAGACCCACAGACCTGGTATAAGAACAGCACAATCAGCATTTATATTGAATATAAGCTGTTAGATTACTAAATTCATGCATTCAATTTTATATAAATACATTACCTGAAAGAATCTGGTGTTGCTAGCAGCCACAGCGAAGCAAGCAATTGCGTACGAACAGGGATGCAAGGTTTATTACCAGTATCTCCTGCCAAAATAGGGCCAAGACGATTTTCTAGCAGTGCAAATGTGCTAGGCAGCATTCGATAATTTTCACGGAACTGTTTTGTATTAAATCTTGGGACTGTGTTTTCCACATAACCTTCAATTCGCACAGCTTTCCTCGACGGGCCACGTAGCCTTAAATGGGCTTCCAATAAAAATGCCTCGGCTAACTCGTCCTCCTCGTCATCACTTTCCAGCGTTGCACTAAACAATAATGTGAACAGTTGTTTGCTCGCATAAATAGCCGTAAGAATGGCATTTCTTCGGCCATCCATAACTTATGTAAGCGGCAGAATGTGACGACTAAAATGTCAAGTAGATATAATAAGAAAACTATTCTAACTGTTTTATACCAAACTCTTACACTTATTTGTATACCTCCCGCCGCTTTATTTAACCCAAAAAGCGACTCGGACCGTTCAGAGCCACAGCCTTACTCAGAGTAAATTGTTCGGGTTAGAGTCGAAACTCTAGACAACTCAACCCCAGTCGTCGGGTTGGGAATCTGAACACACCCTTTCTGGTTCAAATTTGCATTAATATCACTGAACAGCAAAACTTAAACATGATAGACGTAATATTTCTATATATTTTACACTTTTTGATACTTATAATTGGTCTTTTCTTGTATGTTCAAGTCATATCTTAATATCATATGGTCCAACTACCAGACCTTGAAAGATGATCATATTTTGGAGTAAACATACATTTGTAATGTTAATTATTAGCAATTATACATACTTTAATTAATTCTTTCTATATATCTCATGTTTTTGTTGCATAAAATCAGTTAATTTACATACTAAGTATTATGTTT
>NW_020213596.1:0-8606 GCF_003070985.1 Temnothorax curvispinosus | reverse complement strand
TTGATATCGAAGGATCTGAATATCATATCTTGGAAAATGACATATTTTTGGCTCAAACTTGCATTAATATCACTGAATAGCAAAATTTAAACATGATAGAGGTAATATTTCTATGTATTTTACACTCTTTGATACTTATAATTGGTTTTCTTTTGTATGTTCAAGTCATATCTTATTATCAAATGGTCCAACTATCAGACCTTGAAAGATGATCGTATTTTGGAGCTGACACACTTTGGCAATGTTAATTATTGACAACTATACATACTTTAATTAATTCTTCTTATATATTTCATATTTTTGTTACATAAATTCAGTTAATTCACATACTAAATATTATGTTTCAATTATCGAAGGATCTGAATATCATATCTTGGAAAATGACATATTTCTGGCTCAAATTTGCATTAATATCACTGAATAGCAAAATTTAAACATGATAGACGTAATATTTCTGTGTATTTTACACTCTTTGATACTTATAACTGGTCTTTTCTTGTATGTTCAAGTCATATCTTAATATCAAATGGTCCAACTACCAGACCTTGAAAGATGATCATATTTTGAAGTTGACATACTTTGGCAATGTTAATTATTAACAATTATACATACTTTAATTAATTCTTCTTATATATTTCATATTTTTGTTACATAAATTCAGTTAATTCACATACTAAATATTATGTTTCAATATCGTAGGATCTGAATATCATATCTTGGAAAATGACATATTTCTGGCTCAAATTTGCATTAATATCACTGAACAGTTAAATTTAAATATGACAGATGTAATATTACTATGTATTTTACACTCTTTGATACTTATAATCAGTTTTTTCTTGTTTGCTCAAGTCATATCTTAATATCAAATGGTCCAACTACCAGA
This sequence comes from Temnothorax curvispinosus, assembly GCF_003070985.1. NCBI lineage: Eukaryota > Metazoa > Arthropoda > Insecta > Hymenoptera > Formicidae > Temnothorax > Temnothorax curvispinosus. The sequence continues at coordinate 7,720 of NW_020213596.1, read as the reverse complement.
CCTTTAAAGATGATCATATTTTGGAGTGGACATGCATTGGAAATGTTAATCATTAATAATTATACATACTCTCATCAACTCCTTCTATATATTTCATGTTTTGTTTCACAAAATTAGTTAATTCACATACTAAGTGTCGTGCTTCGATATCAAAGGATTTGAATATTATATTTTTGGAAATAATATATTTCTGGATTAAATTACATTAATATTACTGTACAAGAATATTTACACACGATATTTACACACGATAGACATAATATTCTATATATTTCACACTTTTTGATACTCATAATCAGCTTTTTTCTGGATTTCAAGTCATATCTTTACATTAAGTAGTCCAATTATATTCTTTGGTATGATATACACTGGCAATGTCAAATCTTAACAATTATACATATTTCATTTAATTCCTCCTATATACTTTACACTTTTGCCACATAAAATCAATAAACTCACATACTAAGCATTGTGTTTCGATGTCGAAGGATATGAACATTGTGTGTGGAAGAATGACATTTTTCTGGGTCAAATTCACATTAATAACACTGAATAGCAATATTTACATATTATAAAAGTAATATTTATTATATACTTTACACTCCTTATACACATAGTCAATTTTCTTTGGCAGTTGAATTATACCTTGGGCATCAGGTGGTTTCACCACCAAGTATTGTAAGACGTCTGTTTTCTGGGATATTTGTACACTGGCAACATTAATTAATAACAACTGTTTATATCTTGACTGAGACTTTCGCATATTTCGTGTTCTGCTATACGAAATCAGATAAATTTACACATTAAAGATCACACCTTGATTGTGTAGCGCCTGCTGGCTATGCATGATAAAGCGATGCATTTCTGAGTTGAGGATACATTGATAATATTATATAACAATAGCTACACATAATAGAAGCAATATCCTGATCTTTATTTCACTTTTGAGATATAAACTTAATCTTAGATAACTAGACTCATGTCCCGTTACTTTGCTTTGCAATAAGTACTACCCTCTTTGTTTATTTGTTCCTGTTTTGCTTATTGTATAAACACAGAGAGGTCCACAGTTAGGCATTCTCAGCGTGTGTTTTAAACAAATGCTTACATTGACATTGAAATGATAAATGAATAGTATCAATGAATTATATGGGGTAACATAACCTCTTGGAGCACACGTTGAGATGCATTATTATTACTATTTATTACGACTAACGTCTGTTTCAGGATCTAAATGGACGGAAGAAGAAATAAAATATATATATACACCAACTCTTTCTTTCTTCTGTTATTATTTATTTATTTATTTATTATTGATATATAAATACATCATATTTGGACTTCTCTGTTTATGTTTGTCCATGTTTAAAATACGCGATATCACATTGTATTATACATATATATCACTCCACCCACCGATTCCTATTTAATTTGTTTATTTATAGAACCGAATTTTACATTAAATTGTTCACCGTAAGGTAGGTTAACGTAAGACACGCGTGCGTACTATTATTGATTATCACTATCTTTGGAGCATGAGTCTTGAGAACCATGATAGGTAACTCATCTCCACATGTCGATACCTTAAGGCGGATTTACATGTATGCAAACCTTTAAAGTTCTATCTCTATGATGTTAGATCTACAATCACATTACTGAACTCATGCTTTCTTGATGATTCTATTTATTTGTTTATATTCAGAAAATAATGTTTTACACTTTTTTCTGATATTCAACGACGAATAAATACAATTGAGTAAAAACCTGTAAAAATTTGATAAATAGGATAGATAAATTAACAAATTGATATTACAATAGACTATAGCTTTAATTTTAGTTAGACGAATTGTATGCGTGCATACCGAGTTGTATATATAAGAATATATAAATGTATATATGGGTAAAGACTAAATTATTAGTCACTACTATGGACGTTTGACTCTTTGGAGTCTAATACTGAATAATCCTCGACGATTATTCTTAAATTAATCCCTCGTGCTGCTCATCTCTGCGTGGGATAATGAAACTGGCAGTCTCACATTTGACTGCAAGATTCGCAGCCGGACACTGCGCAATCTTTAATGAGCGGTCCTAGGATGCGCCATGGACGGGGTGCACCCGAATTTTAGTCCTAAGGGGAGCACACCCCTGAAATAACGAAACATAAACAACATGAAAGGTACAAAGAAGGAGAAGAAACTTACCGTCTCAGGGGGTTCGGAGACCCAGAGACCGGCGCGGGGGGGTTGTAGTCCCAGCGAACCCCGTGTCGATGGGCTTGTCCCTAAATCAAGCGATGGGCTAAGTACACAAATAGCACTGCGTCCTGATTGGACAGGCGCAGTTGCTGACTCAAATACGACGGAGGAAGCCACCAAGGTGGTGGAAATGGAAGAAGAGGATTACGATAAAGGTCTGACACTTGCTAAACAGATTATTGCGGATGTTACAACAACCGAGGATCCTCAGGTCTCGGATGACGCGAGAACCGATTCTACTTTCGCTCCTCCTGGTGTGTCTGATTCGGAGGGATCAGTGCATCGGGACCAACAGTTGACGGGAGACGTGGTTATGATCGATGACGATGATGACGAAGATATCCCTCTGCCTACCCCAAATAGGGAAAAAAGGAAGGAGAGATTTCTTTCGGACTCTCCGGAAAACACGGCTAAACCCCTGAAAAGAAGATACACAATTTCGGAGAATGAGATCTACACTCCGGTGCCAACAACCAAACACAGGCTCTCCATACAGCCGGTGGCTGCAAATAATCTACGTTCTTATGATTCAGACCAACTGAATAAATGCGCTACTGAATGTCTCCAAAAAATGGAGATTATCAGAAATAGTAGCAAAAATATTAAAGGAAACTTTTCTGGATACCTCAGAGACGGCATTTCAAATATATGCGAAATAATAGACATTTATCGTGAACGTTTGGGTGCCGCTGGTGACGTAGCAGATCTCGAATTACAGAACAAAAATCTGACTACACAACTGCGCAAAATTACTCGCGAGCAGTAGCTCCAGAAGAAGGAGTACTCCATACTCCGTAAAGAGAACGAAGATCTCCGCAAGGATATGGAAATGCTCTGCAGGGAGATGAAAAGTATGAGAGACACCGCAAACATGAGAGGATCTCCTTTAAAGGTTTCTGAAAATAACTCTGCTGATACTCGCAAAACAAACTTTGGGGAACCATTAACTCGTGTCGAAGACTTTCCCCCTCTCCCACAGAGAAAACCTAGAGTTATCTCTTCGGAGATACTTCGAGACAGAACTGTCAAGTTGCGTAAACATCCCACTAGTGCCTCGGGATCGGAAACGGATGCAATCGGGGTTCCTAATTCATACAAGAAGAGATCTCCTTCCGTTAGGAACAGGAAAACGGACAAAGAGATTCCCATTCAGACTCCAGCTAGTGCTATCTACTCAGAAGAGGATACCGACTCGTACCATATGTTGGAATGCATGAATCAACAGATCCAACAACTGGTAGCCAACATGGAGATACTTCGTGCCAGGTTTGGCTCGAAATCGGAGGAATTTCCTAAGAAGAAAAGGATAAAGAAGACATCCTTTAGGAACGATACAGAGACCTCCGGTATCTCGGATGGGGAGTCTATGGGTCCGCAGACCTCTGCACCGCCTATTGAAGCGACGACTCGGAAAGAAGGATCTCGACGGGGGGTTTTCGGAGACGCTCCTCATTCGACCACTCGCTCACGTAGACCGCCTAAAACCGCCGCGGTGTCTATTACGAGCCTCAAGGATGACGTTAGTTATGCTGACATCCTGAAGAAGGCCCGCGAGAATATAAATTTAGATACTCTTGGAATTGAGACCTCCAAGATTAGACGCGGCATCAATGGAGAGATTATCATCGAGATCCCGGGCGCGGACGGCACTACCAAAACTGACTCACTTGTGGGTAAACTCAGGGAAGTTCTTGATGTCAACAATATCCGCATCACTATGGGAGAACTGCGAATTTGGAGTTTTGATGACTCCATTTCGCCGACAGAGATACTGAACGAAGTTTCAGTGGTTGGCGACTGCGACGAACACCTCGTCAAACTAGGTAACATTCGCAAAATGAACAACGGACTCAATTCCGTTTGGGTTAAATGCCCCCTCTCCGCAGCCATCAAAATTTCGGCAACAAACTAAATTAAAATTGGTTGGACCATTGCCCGAGTTGAGTTACTGGAGGCGAGGCCTGTACAGTGCTTCAAGTGTTGGCGCTATGGTCATGTCCGCACCACGTGCAATTTTCCGGAAGACCGAACGGGCGCTTGTTTTAGATGTGGCGAACGCGGTCACCAAATCGGTGATTGTAGAGAGGATCCCCGCTGTGTCATTTGCAGGGAGGCCGGAAGACCCAGCGACCACCGGCTGGGTTCACTTAATATTTGTACGAGCGTTGAGCCGATTCGAGGAAGACGTAGGGGACCTGTGTCCGACGGTCGAGCGGCGGCACAGAGATGACCCTGTCTACAGCTAAATCTGAACGGTAGCAAGAAGGCCCAGGACCTCCTTGTTCACCACTCTAGAGAGATGGGGGCCGCTGTCTGCGCGATCTCGGAACCCGCCAGATCACATAGCCCATACCAGCTATGGTTCCATAGTCATGACGGCCTCGCGGCTATTTACGTCAATAACAGGGCCACTACGTGCCCCGCCACGTTGGAGGCCCGCGGAAGACACTGCGTTTTGATTAGACTGGGAGAGTTTTACTTCCTATCCTGTTATATCTCTCCTAACGTAAACCTTACGGAATTTTCGGATTTTTTGGAGGAGTTATCCACGATCTGTTCTGGCGTGGCTCACAACAACAGGCTTATTATTTGCGGGGACTTTAATGCCCACTCTGTTTCCTGAGGCTCAAATACATCCAACGTTAGAGGCGACGCTCTTGAGGAGCTTGCGTCGCAACTCGATTGGAGACTTGCGAATCGAGGTAATCATCCCACGTTTTCGAGTCATCAGGGGACCTCGATAGTTGATCTCACTTGGACCTCCCCTGACCTATTTAATAGAGTGCGCGATTGGTCGGTCCGTGAAGATTTGGAGTCCATGTCGGACCATCTCTACATCTTCTTCGAAATTACGGACTCACTCTCTCGGCGTATAACACCATCACTACCCCGAAGGTGGAATTTCAGAAGGATGGATATCGGGCTCTTTCAGGAGGCCATCGAATGGAAGTGCGCAGTTACTCCTGGTGACCCGGAGTATCTTAACAGAGTGGGCCCAGACAAATGGATTAACAACTGCATCCAGGATGCTTGTCAGGCGGCAGTCCCTCGCCTACGCGCTGCCAGAGTAGATAGGGCTCATTGGTGGAACGACCAAATTGCGCACTTGAGAACCAAGGCTATCGCCGCGAGGAGGGCCTGGACCCGCGGTAGACGCAGAGACTCCCCGGTGATTTTGGAGGCCAAGAGGACCGCGTATATGGCTGCTACCCAGAATCTCAAACATGAGATCCAAAACACTAAGTCCGTTGCATGGCAGGAGCTCATTGATACACTCAGGGATGACCCGTGGGATCTTCCTTATAAGCTGGTTATGAGTAGACTTAGGAAACCCACTCCTGCGCTTAGTTCCACCCTTGAGCCGGAGGTATTGAGTCGTTTGCTGGACGATTTGTTTCCACCTGGTAGAGAGCTTTTTCAGGTCAACCTGGGAGACTGTGAGACGGGGAGAACCCCAATCACTTCTGATGAAGTGGAGGAGGCAATTGCAGCCAAAAAAACTACAAACACAGCGCCTGGTCCTGACGGTTTCAAGGCGACCGTCCTTAAAAAGTTGCCTCCGTGCATGGTGCATCGACTAACAGCCAGCTTTAACATATGTATGCAGTCTGGGGTTTTCCTATCCAATTGGAAGGTTGCGGACCTTGTCTTGATACCTAAGGGGGATATTCCACCTCGCGGTGAAGTTCCTAAAGCTAGGCCAATCTGCCTTTTAAACGAGACGGGAAAAGTCTTTGAACGCATTATTTCCAATCGCTTGGCCAACCATCTTGAGCAGAATCCCAGACATGATCTCTCGGTGAACCAGTTCGGCTTCCGTAAGATGCGTTCTACGACAGACGCTCTTTTTCTGGTGAAAAACATAATTACCGAGGCCCGCGCGAACGGTCGAGTTGTACTTGCCGTTTCATTGGATATTAAAAACGCGTTTAACTCCATAAAACACTCTAGGATTAGAGCTGCTTTGAGGAACAAGCGTCTTCCGCAATACCTGAGACGTATCATAGAAGACTATCTGAGAAATAGAACAATCAGATACACCTCGTCAGACGGCACTAGATGCACCAGGCGGGTTAACAGGGTGGTTCCCCAGGGCTCGGTGCTGGGTCCTCCACTCTGGAACTTGGGATTCGATCAGGTGTTGCGCACCCTGCTTCCAGGCGATTCCCACGTCGTGTGCTACGCCGATGATACTTTGTTGCTTGTGGCCGAAGAAGACTTTGACTCTGCGTGTGCCCTCGCGTCAGAGTGCCTCGATAGACTTATGATAAACATAAGAGACCTTGGCCTGTCTGTTTCTTGGCCCAAGACGGAGGCCGTATTCTTCGGTCACTGTCCCCGAAACTCAGTGTTCGCCTACAAGGGACAGAACATCAAAATCTCTACTAGTATGAAGTATCTTGGAGTTATCATCGACAAGAACTGGGCGTTCAATGCACACGTAAACTACGTCGCTGAAAAGATCTCGAAGGTGAATCGTGCTTTGTGCGCGATCCTACCAAATCTCAGAGGGCCCATAGAAAATAAGCGCCGTTTATATTACTCCGTGGCAACATCTATCGCGCTTTACGCCGCCCCTATTTGGAGCGAAGAGTTCCTAGCTTCGGAAAACAAGCAAAGATTGATGCGTCGTGCACTTCGTCTCTCAGCGTTGAGAACCACTATGGCATATCGCACGGTCTCGTATGAGGCGGCCACGTTATTGGCCCGTGTTCCGCCTCTGCACCTATACGCGGAGTTCTTGAGGAGAACGTATCTTCGTCATCGAAAAATGAAAGAGAACGGGACCTACAACGAGGTGTCGGCTCCCGCCGTACGTCAGGAAGAATGGGACGCGCTGCGCGATCAATGGCGTACTCATGTCACACGCGTTAATCTCCCAGGTAGGAGAACTCGAGAAGCTATCGCTCCTAACTTTGACGATTGGTTGGATCGCAGTGCCGGCTTCCTCACATATAGGATAACACAATTCGTAACAGGTCAGGGATGCTTCGGCACCTACCTGCATAGAATCGGTAAGGAGGATTCCCCGATATGCCAGTACTGTGATTCGGAGGAGGGCACCCCGGAGCACACCTTGGAGGTGTGTCACTTTTGGGCCTTGGAACGTGGCGAACTCACCGCTGTGATTGGACAGGACCTCTCTTTGAGAAACATTATCGCCAGAATTTGTAACTCTAAGAAACGTTGGAACGCGTTCTCGGTTTTCGTCAAACGGGTCCTCCAGCGTAAGGAGGAAGACGAGCGAAGGAGACAGCAGCAAGCCCTTGATCAGGGATAGTCGCGTTGCTTGCGTTTTCATTGCGGCTTTGTCGTTGCGTGCGGTTATCTCGATGTGCAATTTATTTATTTTTTGCGATTTATTATTTACTTATTTGCGTGCGGACGGGGTTCTCCTGTCGCTCCTGGTTTGCTCGGGCGCGGGCCGGTTCTGGCTCTCCTCCTCCTGGGGTCCGGTGCGT
>NW_020213595.1:0-1129 GCF_003070985.1 Temnothorax curvispinosus | reverse complement strand
CCCACCACTCTCAGGTCAGACTGTATATATCTATTCTCGTATTAAAGACGGCTCAGACTGTGTTCTGAGTTACATTTTATATTACAGAATAATTAATTAACACCTTCCACGCGCGTCCTTCGCATCCCGCTTCCATCGCCGGGATTAATCAGCGATTTCGCGAACATTTGGTCCTTCGAGCCGGATGCGTGGAACTTAAAGTGTAGCTCAGACACAGATCATGTGAACAGGGCATGCCTTTCACGACATGCCACGTGGACATTATCGCGCGCTTCCGCGAGTGAAGTACAGACGTTCTCACGCGCGCTCGCGAGTGTTACACAAACATGTTCACGCGCTTCCGCGAGTGTAAATAGACATTTTCACGTGCTCAATACATGACCCTAACGACTCTCGATTCGCATAGTGTTTTTCTCACGCGTCTCTCGAACGTTCTCGGTTCGTGCAGCATTTTTTACACGTGTCTCGACATTTCTCAGGTATTTCATCGTGCGCAGCTCAGGGACGGCTCAACATGACGAAATCCGCAAAGGCGGGTACGGGCGGTACGGAGACCACGACGCCGCTGCTCGAGGTACGACCACCGGCTCGCACGTAGGAACGTCAAGCATCACCCGTGCGCTTGTCCACGGAGCTCATCCTAAATGAGCCGACTGGCGACGGTGCGGAATACTGGCGAGACGCCACCATCTTGTACAAAGGACACGTCATTAGAGATTTTCTACATCTCAATGCATCTCGAGAAGGTGCATAAAGCACCTCAAGGAGCACGCATATTTTGAAGTTACTTGACCGGCGGCGCTCATACAACATGATGACTGCTTAAAAATAATGTTCACTCCACGACGGCGCTATTACATGGCTGCACGACGCGTTATTGCGTTATCACGGGCGCATATCCAAACCATCGCAGTCCTCGCGTGACAATCAGCGGCTGCCGGACATCAACATCCCGTCGTTCAAGGGCAATTACGCTGCATGGCCCACGTATCGCGACTTATTCAAGGCCGTTATCTACGACTACCGACGCCTCACCGACGTGGAAAACCTTCATTATCTGCGACTCTCACTTGAAGGCACATTCGCTCAGCTCATCTCCGGATACAATGTCCGCTCATGCAAGAGCTCA
>NW_020213594.1:0-4516 GCF_003070985.1 Temnothorax curvispinosus | reverse complement strand
CTCGTATACCGCGCCGAGTGCACATGCACTACCGATCCCTGTAATTCCCGCGTCTTGCTGTAAAGCCGCGTCCGTATTATCTCGTATACCGCGCCGAGTGCACATGCACTACCGATCTGTGTAAATACCGCGTCCTGCCGTAAAACCGCGTCCATTCCTATCTTGTATACCGCGCCGAGTGCACATGCACTACCGACTCTCCGTTATCTCGTATACCGCGCCGAGTGCTCATGCACTACCGATCTGTAAATACCGCGTCCTGCCGTAAAACCGCGTCCATTCCTATCTCGTATACCGCGCCGAGTGCACATGCACTACCGACTCTCCGTTATCTCGTATACCGCGCCGAGTGCTCATGCACTACCAATCTGTAAATACCGCGTCCAGCTATCAACCCGCGTTCCGCGTGGTCTGTAATCACCGAATTGAATAAAGCATTCTATTGTACCTTACGATTAATTATTGTCTCTGGGCCTTTCAGTCGAACTCCTGATCCGGCAAATTAGTCCGCGTTCGACGATAACGTTAGGCCGTTACACTTTGTCTATCGCATCAGAATCAAAAGGATTTATCAATCCACATGCTGATGTCTCACCCATCACTTCAGTTACACGCTCTAATAAAATATTTTGTGTAACATTTGCTACTCCTCCACCTACAAATGTAATAATAATGTATAAAATATTATTTTATTTAAACAATCTCATTACAACCAGGAATCAACAAATTTATTTTTGAGCATCTGCAGCAGCATATGGCACAAATAAATAACGATCATGACAAATTATGCGTGTTAATGTGGGATGAGATGTCATTAGAAGCCAATTTGCAATACGATCAGTTAAATGATAAAATCATTGGTTTTGAAGATTGGGGACATAGACGTACATCTCTCATAGCAGATCATGTATTGGTATTTATGATACGAGGAATTCTGAAAGGTTGGAAAATTCCATTGTATTATGGCTTTTGTAAAAGTCAAACCAAATCTGCACAATTGTTGAGATGTATGAAAGAAATCATAAAAGAATTAACTAAAGCTGGGTTGATAATTATTGCAACTGTATGTGACCAAGGCGGACCGAACATGACATGTATTAACAGTCTTCTTCAGGATTCAAAACGCGAATGTATAAGAACAGGTCAAGAATATCGTAAGTATAAAATACATAAAATAATTTAAAAAAACATAATTAAAATACATAAAACAATTTTTTATTCCATATTTCAGAAGATATTATTCAACTTTTTGGGCAAAACATTGTACCTATTTTTGATCCACCACATCTTTTAAAAGGAATCCGTAACAATTTATTATTTAAAAATTTAGAACTTGATACCACCATATTGAAAAAAAACGAACGACAGTTTGCGTCATGGGACATTATTGAAATGGCATATAAAATGGATATGTATACAAATACGTTAAATCGCCAAGTACCAAAATTAACAGACCAACATGTCATTAAATCAAAAATAAAAAAAATGAAAGTAAAATGTGCTGCTCAAGTTTGCAGTGCAAGATTATCGGGATATCTAGAATATAATAGCAAAATTAAAGGTAATTTAATCAATCTTACTATCACTTTTTTAAATTTACTAATTTGCACATAATAAATAATTGTAACAATAACAAATAAATATAAATTGTATATAATCTAATTGCATGTAATTTATTCATTTTTTAGGAGGCTTTATTGAATCACAGATTGGTCAGTTACAAATACCAAACAAGGCAGGATATGACACAGCAGTGGCATTGGATCTTTTTAATAAAATTTTTGATTCCGTTAACGCACATACCTTGCATCCACAAACTCCTCTACGCGTAGCAGTAACGAAAAATAGTAAGCATCATAACTTTTGGCCATATGCCATTAAACGATTATCTAATATGCGATATGTTGATCCGAAAACTAAACAACCAGTTAAATGTATACCATCGTTAAAAAATTGGATATTTACTTTGCGTGATTTGAAAAAAATATGGAAAATTGTTGAAAGTAAAGGAATAAGATTTTTAAAAACAAGAAATATCAATCAGGATCCTTTAGAAAATTTTTTTGGTTTAATTCGTAGTCATGGACGCAGAAATATAAATCCGTCGTGCAGTCAATTTTGCGGGTCATACAAAACATTATTAATTAATAATTTTACTGCAAGAAGATCTGTGGGATCCAATTGCGAAAACATAAATGACGGCGATTTATTATTTACTTTAAAACAGTTTGTAAAAAATGCTACTTGTGCAAATAATATTACAGAACAAACGGTAGAAGAAGATTTTTTAACAGAATCATCTCAAGTTAAAAATATAAAAAATATCCATAAAGCATATCCACTACAAGAAAGCAATAGATCATACGTTGCTGGCTGGGTTGTAAAAAAAGTTTTGTCAATGAAAAAATTTAAAAATTGTATAGCATGTAAAGAAAGTCTTTTAAGTACGGACACATCACATACAGAATATATACAATTAATTAATGCAGAATATGTTAAAAAAAACCATCTCTAACGTATCCATCTATGTGCTTTTTGAATGATATATTTATTGAAGCTGATTCTGTTTTAAATGAAAACATTTCTTCATTATGTTTTCGCAGAAATGTTTCTGTTTTATTACGTGAGCGTGTGTACGAAAAGCTAAAATCTTTCGTTAAATGCATCTAACATAAAGAAGAATTAAAACATGCTGTTATACAAGTAATTATTAAATTATTTCTATATACATTTTGTAAATCTGTGAACAGAATTTTATCTGGTCGTGACACTTGATACGTAGCTAGCAACATTATATTTAAGCAAGCTATTGATCATTATAAAAAAAAGCAAAAAAGATATATCAGAAAAGTGTAAACTTTGTTCTTACATAATAAGATATATTTACATATTATAATATTTCTATATAATATTATTTTTAAAAATTGATTTCTTATATATTACTAAAAAGTTGCGGCTGTTAATAATAATAAATATAATAATAAATATTATATATTATTGATATTAAAATAAAGACATTTTATAATTAAAAATATAATTTTTTATTATCCAATTCATAACTTAACATTTACTATTTTTCCTATGTATACAGAATTTTTATTAGTTTTTATATAATATAATTATTATGTTCATTCTGTATCGGTACTTTTGATCTTTTTAATAAGAATAAAAGCACCGATACAGAATGAACATACTGATTATACTTTATTAGTACACTCTATTAGTCTACTATATATAAATACCCAGCAAACACAGAATTATGCGAGCGTTGATTGACACCGGCTCCGAGGTGTCCTTCATCAATACGGATACCGCCCGCTACGCGGAGAGTCTCGGATTCCCGATCCGACAGGGGACGAGCTCCGTCCACCTGGCAGACGGAGGTTCAACCACGATACCCGGGACCATGACGCTCCCGGTGAAGATTGGCCGGAAGGTGCTCAGACACGACTTCCTAATCATGCCATCGTTACAGGGCGCCGTACTCATAGGCGTCGACCTGTGGGCCCGGACGGGGATTGTGCTACGGGCCGCCGCACCGCGTAAAGCCATACGAACCTCCGAATGCGGAGCCGTAGCCCAGGGATTGGCCTCCCGGACCCCCGACAAGGAACGCCGCCTCCAGGAATTCCTGCTCACGGAACTCGCCCTATTCGAGGACATCCGCGGCCCGACCGACCAAATCTCGCACCATATCCGGGTTAAGACCGACCGGCCCATTAAACAGCGGTACCGACCCAGGAATCCGGCCATGCAGGCAGTTATCGACCGGGAGGTGGAGAAGATGGAGCGAGAGGGCGTGATCGAGCTTTCCCACGGAGCTTGGAGCTCGCCTATCGTGTTGGTCCGGAAGAAAGACGGGTCGTATCGGTTCTGTATCGACTTCCGGCAAGTAAACGAAGTCACGGAGAAAGACGCATACCCCCTGCCACAAGTACAGGCCACTTTGAATAAACTGCGGGGAGCCCGATACCTATCGACGCTAGACCTGAAAAATGGGTACTGGCAGATACCGTTAGCACCCGATAGCCGGCCAGTCACCGCCTTTACGGTCCCAGGGAAAGGCCTCATGCAATTTTGGGTAATGCCCTTCGGCCTACACTCCGCGCCAGCTACCTTCCAAAGGCTACTCGACGAAACACTGGGGCCGGACCTAGCACCACATGTCCTTGTCTACCTGGACGACATTATCGTGGTCAACCGCACCTTTGAAGAACACCTCCGGCTACTAAGCAAAGTGTTCCGCCGCCTCCGAGAAGCGAGACTCCGCCTAAATCCGGAAAAGTGCCATTTCTGCCGGGACCAGCTCCGCTACTTTGGCCACATCGTGGGCCGCTATGGCCTCCGCACCGACTCGGATAAGATAAGCGCCGTGGCCCGATGGCCGGCTCCAACCACCGTACGCAAGATACGACAATTTTTGGGCATGGCCTCCTGGTACCGGCGATTCGTCGCAAATTTCTCGACGGTAGCCGCCCCGCTCACTCGCCTGACGAGGAAGGGAGTAAAGTGGACA
>NW_020213593.1:0-1426 GCF_003070985.1 Temnothorax curvispinosus | reverse complement strand
GAGTGTTTTTCTTAATTCGACCCACTCCCGGCACCACGATCCTCTCAGGTTATGGGCCCAGCACGCTTCCACTGCGCATAAAAGAAAAATCGCGTGTGCTTGTCCAGTAAATTTTGTGGGCGCGGAAAATTTCGAGGCAAGGACCTTTTATACGGTGTGCTGAGATTCGAGGTGAGAGATGGCTGATGGTGTGCAAAAAGCCGATGCGGAAATGTCGCAAGAAGCCAGTAAGTAATATTTTATGTGTTACCTTGCTACCCGAGAAAACACGGCGTATAGGTACGCATACGCATTGAAGTTCTGTGTGTAAATGCGTAATTGTACTATAGGGGTGAGTAAAAATACGCTTGTGACGAAAAAAAAAAAAAAAAAAAAATTGCGACAAAGTAAAAGCCAGGAGTGCGTGAAGTCGTTGTTCTTAAAGGAAAATGCACATATTAAACGCGACTTCATAAAGTATATCATTTAAGGAAAAATATAAAAGAAAAGATGTAAAATTTAAAAAAATTAAAAGTGCAAGTCGAAAAAAATAAAACGGTGCGACAATGATACTGGTGTGTGGTGTGCTATTTGAGCCTTGCCCGCGCGGTCAAAAGAATTCCGTTGTTTTGGTTACGAGAATTGATATGCGCGGCCAGAGCATAACAGAGAACTCGAAGGAGAAGGAGCGCGGTGCGTTGCGCGACGCTCGAGCGAAGGAGTAAAAGAGAGAGGTGAGAAAGATATAAGACATAGCGCGCGGCTGAGCTCTTTCTCTATTACCGAGTAGAGACATATGTTTACAAACGCGGGCTTTTGGCGTCTTTTGATCGCTGCGGCTCGGCCGACCCATGGGTATACGTATACAAATGTATGTATGGGAACATGTATGTCACACATACACGATTAAATCAGATTGAATTAATATATGCATATATCAACGGAGAGTACATATTCAATGGTGCGAAACTAGGTGTGATCTTAAGACGAGTTATTGGTGTGTTAAACTATTATTTTATATTATTTAGAAAACAGATTAGCTCAAATAATTAAACTGCAGTTTGGTTTTTCACCATCTAAATTGCGATTTAACAAACTGAAAATTTAGAGTTATAACAATATTTTGGCAATTCCAGATTAATTAACTAATAAAATTTTTACAGTAAAAAAGGATCTTCTGGATCTGTGGACATATTTGAAAATTGCATTCGATTTAGATGGAGTGCACAAAGGGGAGAGAGTAACTCTCAACGTAGAGGATGAATTCCTTCTGATAAACACAGAGTTGGGAGCAAATTACAGATCTGGTGAGTTTATTGAGTTGAAAGTCGGTGTGTATTTGGTATGAAATGTGTTGGTGAGAAAAATATATATACATACGTATATATACATACGTATATATATGAAAGAGACAGTGCTTGTGTGTATATGGGCTAGCACATATACA